>NW_018403428.1:2374-92934 GCF_002113885.1 Mizuhopecten yessoensis | reverse complement strand
ATAGATAGCAGATAACCCTAGCCCCTATCAGGATGTAACAGATAACCCTAGCCCCTATCAGGATGTAATAGATAGCAGATAACCCTAGCCCCTATCAGGATGTAATAGATAGATAACCCTAGCCCCTATCAGGATGTAACAGATAACCCTAGCCCCTATCTGCAGCATGTAATAGATAGCAGATAACCCTAGCCCCTATCAGGGTGTTATAGATAGCAGATAACCCTAGCCCCTATCAGGATGTAACAGATAACCCTAGCCCCTATCAGGATGTAATAGATAGCAGATAACCCTAGCCCCTATCAGGATGTAATAGATAGATAACCCTAGCCCCTATCAGGATGTAACAGATAACCCTAGCCCCTATCTGCAGCATGTAATAGATAGCAGATAACCCTAGCCCCTATCAGGGTGTTATAGATAGCAGATAACCCTAGTCCCTATCAGGATGTAACAGATAACCCTAGCCCCTATCAGGATGTAATAGATAGCAGATTACCCTAGCCCCAATCAAGGTGTAATAGATAGCAGATAACCCTAGACCCTATCAGGATGTAATAGATAGCAGATAACCCTAGCCCCTATCAGGATGTTTAACCCTGTGTTGTGTTTAGAGACTTAGGTACCCGCAGGTGCTATGTTAACATAGACGTCGGCCTTGAGCTGCCATCTGTGTGCTGTCTACCTGGGCACCATTGATTTCTAGTAACTCATTGTAAAATTGAAAGAAATTAGAGAAAATTGAATTGACATTGGTTTCTTTTGATGACATCATTTACAATTCTTCCGTTTGCCTTCACATTCACTCAGTTAGAAACAGATTACGAGTGTTGTCAGCTGTTCATTATAGACCAAACCTGCATGGCCTCAGCTGCTACCATTTGTAATTTAGCTAAATCTAACGGACATAAGACCACCAGGATTTGATTGTGGAATGGGAATGATTTGATTTATGTACTGTACCTGTGCACACTACCTGAGTTATCGTAGGTGCACTCGGAGGTGTGCAGGTAAAATCCAGGTAAGCTAGGAAACCTTCAATTGGAGGTTACTTTGTCCAGGTAAACAGGAACTATTTATATATTTGTCCTACATACATCTATGTTAACCTGGGACTTTGTAGATATCATCTTCTTGAGATACTCCTAATAATTCTTGCTTGATTTTGTGAGGGGTTGTGTCCTCCTAGTATTACATTAATTTATATGATAATGGACGGTTTTGTTTGTACATGTATTTTGAAACCTTGTGGAACCTTGTGTGTACAGTAGAACCTTGTTAGTGTGGATACTTTGGTTTGTGGGTACAGTAAAACCTTGTTAGTGTGGATACTTTGGTTATGTGGGTACAGAAGGACCTTGTAAATCTGAACACTTTTGTTGATGAGTAAAGTGAAACCATGTTAGTCTGGACATTTTGGCTGGTAAGAACTTTCTTTGCTATTACAATTATCTTTTAGGCTATGCTGTGATCAATGTTGTGTATAAACTTTGCACCTGTTTCTGTAGTGTTGATAAGGTGTAACACCCTGTTTCTGTAGTGTAGATCAGGTGTAACACCCTGTTCCTGTAGTGTAGATCAGGTGTAACACACTGTTTCTGTAGTGTAGATCAGGTGTAACTCCCTGTTTCTGTAATGTAGATCAGGTGTAAGACCCTATTCCTGTAGTGAAGATCAGGTGTAACCCCCTGTTTCTGTAGTGTAGATCAGGCGTAACACCCTGTTCCTGTAGTGTAGATCAGGTGTAACACCCTGTTTCTGTAATGTAGATCAGGTGTAATACCCTGTTCCTGTAGTGTAGATCAGGTATAAAGAACCTTGTTAGTGTGGATACTTTGGTTTGTGGGTACAGTAGTGCCTTGTTAGTGTGGATACTTTGGTTTGTGTGTACAGTAGAACCTTGCTAGTGTGGATACTTTGGTTTGTGTATACAGTGGAACCTTGTTAGTGTGGATATTTTGGTTTGTGTGTACAGTAGAACCTTGTTAGTCTGGATACTTTGGTTTGTGGGTACAATAGAACCTTGTTAGTGTGGATATTTTGGTTTGTGTGTACAGTAGAACCTTGCTAGTGTGGATACTTTGGTTTGTATGTACAGTAGAACCTTGTTAATGTGGATACTTTGGTTTGTATGAACAGTAAAACATTGTTAGTGTGGATACTTTGGTTATGTGGGTACAGAAGGACCTTGTAAATCTGAACACTTTTGTTGATGAGTAAAGTGAAACCATGTTAGTCTGGACATTTTGGCTGGTAAGAACTTTCTTTGCTATTACAATTATCTTTTAGGCTATGCTGTGATCAATGTTGTGTATAAACTTTGCACCTGTTTCTGTAGTGTTGATAAGGTGTAACACCCTGTTTCGGTAATGTAGATCAGGTGTAACACACTGTTTCTGTAGTGTAGATCGGGTGTAACACCCTGTTCCTGTAGTGTAGATCACCCTGTTCCTGTAGTGTAGATCAGGTGTAACACCCTTTTTCTGTAGTGTAGATTAGGTGTAACACCCTTTTTCTGTAGTGTAGATCAGGTGTAACACCCTGTAGCGGAGACCTATTCACAGCTCACCTTTACTCCATACATAGATGTTTGTGTACAGGCAATTATGTCAAAAGTAGTTTACTTTCAATTTTATATATAATTCGATTTGCTTAAGTATATATGTTTGTAAATAAAAATATATTTATTCTGTAATTGTGAGAGTAACTAAATATTGACCATCAAGTTACATTTCTTACCTTTAGAATTGTGTGATTATAATCAGTAAGACGGGTGATTTAATCAAACCAGTACTGTTATGAGAAACTTAAGTGCTATTATGGGAAGCGTTCATTTTTGTAAGTGCTAATTGAAAATGCATTCATCCATTTTTACAAAAATCTTACAGTGGATTTTATTTAAGCTGACTCTATGAAAAGAGGTCATAATTATCATTTCTTTTGCTATCTTTTGCTATTGGTGAAATTTGTACATTTTTGAATTTTCAAATATTTCTGAACTGATTTTGACTTAAACAGGAAAGGATAACCACTAGAAGAGAAGATTCATTATTGGTCAAATTGAGGAGATCTGAAGGGGCCAAGAGGGGTAATTTCAGAGAAACTTTATAAATTGATATCTTTTTCTAAAAAAGATGGAACTCTAAGGCTTAATGAATATGCTTTAATATGTGAGTAGATGAATTTGAATGATCTGACATCACACATGCCAACTTATAATGGGGGAGATCATGTGTGCCCAAAATTAAAAACATGAATAAAATGTTTGTGTATACCACTAAGGACAAAATTAACACTTGAAAATGGCACCTTTTAAACTAACTAATCCTTCAGATGAAATCATCATATCTTAGAAATTAGGAATAGTTTAACAGACTCAGGTTGAAAATGCTCAATTTTAGGGTTTGAAGTTGGGAGTCTCCTCCCTCCAAAATAGGGAGAATTAGCAAGTATGTTACATTGTATGTCCATCACGTATGTAAGAACTGGTGGCCTGAAATAAGGACACATTTAGATTTAGATATATGTCATCTAAACTATCAAGAGCGTAGAGACTTTACTGTAATAACATACAATACGGACCCCCACCCATTCCCCAATACTTGTGTGTGATGTATAACACCTTTGTAATGTAATAACGGTGTAGGCCTCTTCAGTCGATAAGCCCTGCCATGCCTGTAAGGACAAATTGTCCATGCATGACTGACTTTGATTGAGTGTGGCTGACCTCAGAGTAGGGTTACATGTATCTGAGAGTATATATAGATTCTGTGGCTGGGGAGATGCTCCTACCACTCCAGTAGGAGTTAAACCTCAAAGTGACAGAGAATCGCTTCTGTAGGGTAAGGAGATGGAAATATCTACTGTAGAAAAAGGAAACAAGAAATCTTATAACTCTTCTGTAGGGAAAGCTAGGAGATCTGTTAACATCTTCTGTAGGGTAAGGAGACAGAAATATCTACTGTAGAAAAAGAAGACAAGAAATCTTATAATCCTTCTGTAGGTAAAGCTAGGAGATCTGTTAACATATTCTTAAACAAATAGAGAAAGAGGCATCTTGGTTTTATGGAAAGCTTGTTAGAAAAGATCTTATCCAAAGGAAGCAGATTTCTGTTTCGTTACTCATTCACCCCTGAAATTTCATAATGAAATATTCAAACCTTTGAACTGGAAGAGATCAAAAGTGTCTTCAGGGGTGAATGAGTTATTTAATGATCCTTACTGATAACTTCCATTATTTTCTTATATGGATGAAGAGGACAATGTCCAAAATAATGCAGAAACATTAATAAGTGAAACTCAATGAGGGGACATTGTTTTATTTGCGTGTGATAGAATTGAAGATCAAAGATGACTTGTAAGATATGAAAGACATGAGAATGTCTCGTATATCACTGTAGACATACAGCCACCCTTTAGTATTGAGCAGGTTCTGTGTGATGGAGTGGAGATGATCATGACATACCAGATTGATACCAGACACTTGCTATATTATCGGACAGCTACTTCAGCTATCACCTAGGAACTGACATGCTTGATATATATGTATATTCTTAGGGGGAAACATGAAGTAACTATTGTCGGAGATGGAAGGTGAAGGCCAACGAAGATGAAAGACGGAGTAATCCTCTCAGTACGCCTGGTAATTTTCTTCTTCAATCTCCTGGTGATGGAATTGACTTGGGATTTAGTCATATGATCATCATTGTCAAATCTCAATTATAGCTTTATTGTATCAAATAAAAATAGATTTATTAGAGGCTGCTGCTGCTGCTGTCCCAGCTGATAGTGGTATTCTTTAGGGTGACAAAAGGCACTGTCACCCTCAACTGCCAATCGTTTGAACCCTGAATATCAAAACTTTCAATTATCCAAACCTCGATCAGTTTGTCACAATATAAATATTTGTCTTTTATACTGCGTGACCAAATGTTTATCAAAACCATATATATATATATGCCTCTGTTGGGTTCAGCTAGTCTGCTCTTTGTAACCTGTAATATATATTGTTTTACTTGTGTTATATAAAATGTTGAAAAGAAACGAAAAAATACAAATAGTAACAAAACTATTACAATGTAATACTTTTTTGTCCTCAGCCTGGAAGTTTGTGTAGTAATAAAATACCAAAAAATACCGTAAATTTGCGGGTAAAGTGCGCACTCGGGTATGGTACGCAGGTATGTTTTTTGGGGTCAGATTTGAAAGGAAAAAAAACGGGAAAAAAATGTGATTTTAAAAAAATCATGAAAGTAACCGGTTTTAAACTGGAAAAGTAGAATCAAAGGTAGCTTGGTGTTTATAACGCCGATTAATTAACGATTGATTTATTGGAGTGACAGTCCCATGAAGCTCTCCCTCCGTACCGCTTGGAACGAGTGGATGATGGACAAATCCTGCAGAAATTAACGAAATTAACAGAGAATTGCCGATCAACTTATGTTTCGACATCTCAGCGGTTTTCCCATAATAATAAAAATGTAGTGTTTCAATTATAGGCTCTGTTCCATGTTTTTTTTTTTTACCAAATCGCTAAGCCTAGTGTGCATGTTTTTCCCGGCTCACTTTCATGTTCATCTCGCGTCCAACACTAAGTGATCAAATTATTTATACATTTTAAAATGAAGCATCATAAAAATAGTGTTTTCTGCTATTAGTTTTTTCTCTATGTGTAGATTTGAAGGGGATGTATTGAATGTCCACGATTCTAGTATAAACATATTTTTTTATAATCCCTTTACGGTCAAATCAGCCTGTAGTTCTAACAGTGCAGTAGGGCTTCACGCCACGGCACATGTTTGAGTGAAAACAACACAGTCCCTCGATCGTGACTGCAAATAATTTCAATTAAATTGCAGTAGAGCTATTGTTAATCTGTAATCACTGATAGAGTGTTAGCTCTGATGGAGTGTTAGCTAATTACTGCATTGTAATTTGTATTAGCTGTGGTGTTGAGAAGTGTCAATAATTTTCACTGAAGCATGGCGATCCTACCTACAGAGCTGCCAACTCTTACGATTTAGGCGCAATTATTACGATTTTGAGGTCTGAATTACGCTAGTACGATTTTCCAAGTAAAATTACGTTTTTTTTTAAAAATCCAGAATTTTTCCGTTTTTTTGTTAGTTTCGCCGTAATCCGGTCCCGATGTCCGTTTTCAGTATTATAATCGCAAATCAGATACACACGTGCGTTTGCATCGATTCTCGAGATAGGCTGGAGTTAATTCAATGTGAAAAGGACGTTTGTAGATGAAGTAAAATGGCGGAAAAACGTGTCAAACTGGACGGGCAAGAAGACGTTTCTCCTAGGAAAAAAAGGAAATTAATTTATTAATTTTTGAAAAGGGCTAAAAGTGCGACTTCCAAGGCACTAGAAAAACAATAAAAGGTAATGAATACATGTTTGTAAAAAAGCGATCGCAGATTACTATTTCTTAATCTCTAAGGTTGGCAGCTCTGTACCTAGCCTATATTGTCCGGGATCAGACGGTCGGTGGTTATGCCCTCCAGTCAACTTACCTGTTAAAATGTTACCTGTGCCCAGCTAGTGTTTGTCGCCAAATCAGCAGTCATGACAACAGATTACCGATTTTAATAATTTTAGAGTAGGTAAAAATTATGTTGTTTTTGTTATCTTCAATCTATCATATATGACCGACGACTCCAAACAAAACTATTTAAAGGGAGGTAATACAATATGGCGGACCTGAAACTCGAAAACGATAACCCAAGAATGACTTGTTCCTGCATATAGTGTGCACCCCCTTTTTGACATGACAATATTTACCTAAAAAAGTGTGCACTATACGCGCAAATTTACGATATTGATGTCTGAATAATCAAAGATGGTGGATAAACTGAACCTTACGTGTCTACCAATAAAAAAGGGGTGAATAAGTTAAGGGGAGGTTACTGTATGTACTAGTATGAAACACTTAGACAACTAAGTTTTCCATCGACTTGATTTTTAATGTGATTGAAATAGATTTATTTTTTTATCAACCAACAAAATTCACCAGAGTTGTAACTTGAATATTTATTTTATGAATTTAAAAGATAAAAACATCAGTATTTCCTTGTAATTTACAATGTCTGTAGAAAAGATGTTTTTTGGAAAAGTTAAACACCATCAAAATGTTTACTTTTTATGATGGTCTCAAATAACATGAGATGGCAGGAGAAGTGTGAAAATGACACTGACAACACGGCATTCATAGTCCTATGTATACAGTTTCTCATTTTATTGTTTATATATTGAATCTCAGCAGAAAAGTAAATATAAATATTTGAAACAATAAACGTGTGTGAGGTATATAAATGTAGAGTGAATACTTGTATTAGTGTTCCAGCTCTGTAAGGTTTTCAATGAGGCATTTAATAGTGTGTTGTGGCTTCTGATGGATCAGCTACATCCTGTATATATTTACATATAAATAGGGCAGTAATACGGCCATGATAAGCTAAATCAGAGGCCCTAGATATCTCTATTACTGGGATGTAGAGCTAGCCTATATATCTATCTAGGATTTTATCCTACAAATATATGTATTTAGGATTTTATTCTACAAATATATGTATCCAGGATTTTATCCTATAAATATATGTATCTAGGATTTTATCCTANATATGCATTATAATGACTGTGGTAACGTATTTTGAAATAGAAATATGTATCTAGTATTTTATTCTACAAATATATGTATCTAGGATTTTATCCTACAAATATATGTATCTAGGATTTTATCCTACAAATATATGTATCTAATATTTTATTCTACAAAACGGTACTGAAGCTGCCGTGTTCAATGATATATGTGTATATACCGACATGGTCCTCGTACATAAAAAGGGGAGGTCACCCCAGACATCTATTACTTAAAGTTTACAGCAGAATAGACCAAAAGTGTGACAGATGACAATATTGGCCGGCCTCGGCTACGTAGGCGATTCTAAACTCAAAGATGGCTGAAGCTAACATTACCCATCAGGCCCCACAATATACGCCACAGAAATCAATACTGATCATTCCAGGTTGCAAAACCCATGTAATTTGGCCGGAGATATGATGATGTCCTGAGTAGACCATACTGTCTAATAAAACAGTAATTAAATGGTTTCATCAGGATTGATCCTTTGTTTGCTTAGTAACCAACAAAACGGTCATGAAAGGAGACAAGCTTTTATGAAATATTTACAGGGTAGCACGACCAGGGAAATTTCGTTTATACGCAATCATGAATATTGCAGAGCTATTTTGTCCAGACCGATCGGAATGACTCGGATTTGAACAGACTTGTCAATTGAATCGCCCCTTATCCCACAGTTAGGGTCACTCTCTAGTGTATTATAGTGCCTGGCTTTATTGACCAGCAACAGGAGGTCACTGTTTTACTGGTCAGGACCTTTGTCTCGACCAGTTTTAATGAGCTATAGACTACATTATGTAAATAATGCCAGTGTTCCTACATAATTTTGCAGTGATGCTGCGAATCAATATAAATAAAAAACAGAATTCATACATAATCAATGTGAGGGCCTATTGGATACAGATACAGCTCATATGGAAGGCTACCGATCGTTAATATAAAACTGTCCGAACTTATGCATGCATGGCAAACAGGGTAATATAGAGTTTGCATGGCTTTTATCTTTGAGAAGAAGATAAATGTATGTCCCAGCCATTTGTATTGACCTGATGGATAACACTTTCAAGGCAGATTTTACTTCTCAAAACCTCAGTCATACTTGCCAACTTTTTGAATTAATTGGAGATATTCTGCATTTTCAAAATTAAAACATTAATAACATGGGTGTATTTAGAGACAAAAAAAATGCTTTAATACAACATTTTTTGAGTTGTTCTTTGAGGTGATCTTGGAATATAGGAATAGTTTAGAAAATACAGTGGGTATAAAAACACTGAATTTAAGGGTAAAAGTTCAGGAGTCTCCCTCCTGGATAGGGAGGTATGTCACTTAGAGTGACCTGCCCTTTTACCACCTGATTTACCAATGGTAAGAAACTGCTTTTGTTGACTCATCTTAAGGTTCCTCTTACCACTACCAAAAACTATAATTACCTGTTGGAAACTGTTTTCCCAGCATGAATTCAGCTTTAATAGATCAAAAGAAAATCATATCTTGCAGGACTTTTATGAAAAAGAAAAGTTAAATTGACAACATATAGTGTTCTACATTGTTAAGTGTAAAAGTTCAGGAGAGCTAAATCAGGATTCAAACCTGGACCTCAGATTGTTATACCAACTGAGCTAGCTGATCAATGAAAGTGTCCTAGCACAAACTGGCTGCAGTTCTATCTTAAACAAATTAAGGGGAGGTAGCTGTATACATATACAAACAACAGTGGGATAAGAATCCCTAATAGAGAAATGGTTCGGGGGAGATACAAGAAGTTTGACCCCACAAAGTGACGCATCAGCTTCTTCAGTACCAAACCAAGGGGTCAATCAGTTGAGCTTTAACCCTATCACCCCTGTGCAACTTTAGTAGACTCTCCCATGCATTGATCTGGATGAGTCTATTATGGTCTACGGTGGTGAAAGGGTTGACTGGCCCGCTGACATTTACGCTCAGATATTGTTGTATACACGTGTCTGTTGACTTCATGTAGATGCAGACTTCAGTTGGTTGCCAAACAATTATTCCAATAAATATGATTTTTTGTATATACAAACCATATATAGATATATGCTAATATGTGTTACACTGGTGTGAAATTAAGTCTAGCCACATGAATTACATCACTCGACGTACAGTCACCAAAAATGAGATCATTCTAAACCAAGAGTGTAGCATATAAAACAAGCTGAAATTATATTTTGACATTAAACAGCTTAACAAATAAGGACGATTTGTCTCCCTTGTTAATGATAAATGTTGATTTAATTCCACCCACAAAATAACAACATCGTTAACTAATTCATCCCTGAAATTGCATAATGAACTAGTCCAACCTTTAAATTGTAAGAGTTCAAATGTGTCTTTAGGGATGAACAGTTAAGGACAATTAAAGATTATGCTCTGTTAATTGATTGATAGGTTTTATGTCCGCTTCACTATCGAGTATTTCGAGCTCAAAAATATCTCTCCAGGTTGGTAGCTATCTCTCCAGGTTGGTAGCTATCTCTCCAGGTTGGTAGTTATCTCTCCAGGTTGGTAGCGATCTCTCCAGGTTGGTAGTTATTTCTCCAGGTTGGTAGTTATCTCTCCAGGTTGGTAGCTATCTCTCCAGGTTGGTAGTTATCTCTCCAGGTTGGTAGTTATCTCTCCAGGTTAGTAGTTATCTCTCCAGGTTGGTAGTTTATCTCTCCAGGTTGGTAGCTTTCTCTCCGGGTTGGTAGTTATCTATCCAGGTTGGTAGGTATCTCTCCAGGTTGGTAGCTATCTCTCCAGGTTGGTAGTTATCTATCCAGGTTAGTAGTTATCTCACCAGGTTGGTAGTTTATCGCTCCAGGTTGGTAGTTTATCTCTCCGGGTTGGTTGCTAACTCTCCAGGTTGGCAGTTATCTCTCCAGGTTCGTAGTTATCTCTCCAGGGTGGTAGCTTTCTCTCCTGGTTGGAAGTTATCTATCCAGGTTGGTAGTTATCTCTCCGGGATGGCAGCTTTCTCTCCGGGTTGGTAGCTATCTCTCTAGGTTGGTAGTTATCTCTCCAGGTTGGTAGTTATCTCTCCAGGTTGATAGTTATCTCTCCAGGTTGGTAGTTATCTCTCCAGGTTGATCCTTTGCTGGACATGATTTTTGACTTCTTCTCTAATTCAGAAATCCAATAAAATCAGGCAAGCAATACTATCTCTCCAGGTTGGTAGTTAATCTCCAGGTTGGTAGCTTTCTCTCCGGGTTGGTAGTTTTCTATCCAGGTTGAACCCCCCCCCCCTTGGCCTTTTGTTTCATTTTCTGCTTCTTTTGTCTTTTTGTTAGATTGTGATTCATGATTACATTGAAAACTTGTTTGTTTCCCCCCGACTCTGATTTTTTTTACATAACATTGTCCTTGAGAGTCGTTCATTACCTTTTACACTAAAACATGTGGTAATAACATCTAAATTTGAATATTTAACCAATAACTGAAATCATCAATAAACATTACAAAAGCATCTATCTTGGTGTGAATTATTGATGACTGCAGGCTGTAATGGTGTCACAGGCCATGGAGAACATGTATCACCTGCACTCTCTGTTATCAGCCGAGGTAGCACTGCTGCTAATTGGAAGCAATTAGTAATGAAATTAACATGCAGCCTAATTAGTCATTGTCTGTGTGTTTGGTAGCCATCCATGTTGAGGAATCATACTCTCCCCCCTACTGGGTCANGCTAATTGGAAGCAATTAGTAATGAAATTAACATGCAGCCTAATTAGTCATTGTCTGTGTGTTTGGTAGCCATCCATGTTGAGGAATCATACTCTCCTCCCTACTGGGTCACATCTACCATCATCTCCACTACTACTCCCTGCCCCCCCCTACTGGGTCACATCTACCATCATCTCCACTACTACTCCCCCTCCCTACTGGGTCACATCTACCATCATCTCCACTACTCCTCCCCCTCCCTACTGGGTCACATCTACCATCATCTCCACTACTGCTCCCCCTCCCTACTGGGTCACATCTACCATCATCTCCACTACTACTCCCCCCCCCCTCCCCTACTGGGTCACATCTACCATCATCTCCACTACTGCTCCCCCTCCCTACTGGGTCACATCTACCATCATCTCCACTACTCCTCCCCCTCCCTACTGGGTCACATCTCCCATCATCTCCACTACTACCCCCCCCCCCCTCCCCTACTGGGTCACATCTACCATCATCTCCACTACTCCTCCCCCTCCCTACTGGGTCACATCTCCCATCATCTCCACTACTACCCCCCCCCCCCTCCCCTACTGGGTCACATCTACCATCATCTCCACTACTCCTCCCCCCCCCCTCCCCTACTGGGTCACATCTACCATCATCTTCACTACTACTCCCCCTCCCTACTGGGTCACATCTACCATCATCTCCACTACTACCCCCTGCCCCCCCCTACTGGGTCACATCTACCATCATCTCCACTACTACTCCCCCCCCCTACTGGGTCACATCTACCATCATCTTCACTACTACTCCCCCTCCCTACTGGGTCACATCTACCATCATCTCCACTACTCCTCCCCCCCCCCTCCCCTACTGGGTCACATCTACCATCATCTCCACTACTACTCCCCCTCCCTACTGGGTCACATCTACCATCATCTCCACTACTACTCCCCCCCCCCTCCCCTACTGGGTCACATCTACCATCATCTCCACTACTCCTCCCCCTCCCTACTGGGTCACATCTACCATCATCTCCACTACTCCTCCCCCTCCCTACTGGGTCACATCTCCCATCATCTCCACTACTACTCCCTGCCCCCCCCTACTGGGTCACATCTACCATCATCTCCCCTACTACTCCCCCCCCCCTACTGGGTCACATCTACCATCATCTCCACTACTGCTCCCCCTCCCTACTGGGTCACATCTACCATCATCTCCACTACTGCTCCCCCTCCCTACTGGGTCACATCTACCATCATCTCCACTACTCCTCCCCCTCCCTACTGGGTCACATCTCCCATCATCTCCACTACTACCCCCCCCCCCCTCCCCTACTGGGTCACATCTACCATCATCTCCACTACTACCCCCTGCCCCCCCCTACTGGGTCACATCTACCATCATCTCCACTACTACCCCCCCCCCCTTAATGGGTCACATCTACCATCATCTCCACATAAATGTGTAAGTTGGTGTCATAGCATACATAAATGTGTAAGTACGTGTCATAGCATACATAAATGTGTATGTTGGTGTCATAGCATACATAAATGTGTAAGTTGTTGCAGGGACCAATGCAGGATTTGGGGAAGTGTACCCTTTTTAGTGTTGTGGGGGAAAATGGTAGGCCGAAGGCCTCTGATCGAGTGCAGAAGGCAAGAGCCAGGGGGAGAGCATCAGAGGGGGGCATAGCCCCCTTCTCGTAAGGGGGGTACGGGGGGTCTCCCCCAAATATTTTTTACATTCGTAGATGCAATGAGATGGCTTTTTAGGACTTTTAAGAAATCAAATCTTTAAAATTTAGTTCAGATTATTACAACAACATTAAAAAATAAATGACAAGAATCATTCATTTAAGGAATTATTTTTATTTTTTAACGTTTATGACTTCATGATATGACTAGAAACATGGAATGAGGCTGTGCAATATTGTACACTGACATTTTTGACTGGGACTAACATAAGTAAATAATACAACAAGACTCAACATGGAACAAAAACCAGATAATATTTTACTTTTGACTGGGACTAACATAAGTAAATAAGTTAATAATACAGCAAGACTCAACATGGAACAAAAACAAGATAATATTTTACTTTTGACTGGGACTAACATAAGTAAATAAGCTAATAATACAGCAAGACTCAACATGGAACAAAAACAAGATAATATTTGACTAGAATTATTCATAAAAAAAATAAACCCTGTCACTTGTGAGTCTTTTAACGTAATATCCCGCTTTGTGAGACATGATTAGGTTGTTGTTTACGTCGGAGACGTCACTTAAAAGCTTGAAGCATCCCGGTCATTAATATGTTTGTATCACGGCAGGTGCGTTCGACAGAGTTTTGCTGTTTTGCCGTCCCCGTAACACTGATTTTAAGCGTTTTCGCAGATCGAACGCACCTTGGACCACGACGTTCTGAATTCTCTAGACTCTAAGTACAGCACGTGTGTGATATTGTCAGATCGCGAGTACANCTGTGCAATATTGTACACTGACATTTTGACTGGGACTAACATAAGTGAATAATACAACAAGACTCAACATGGAACAAAAACAAGATAATATTTTACTTTTGACTGGGACTAACATAAGTAAATAAGTTAATAATACAGCAAGACTCAACATGGAACATAAACAAGATAATATTTGATTAGAATTATTCATAAAAAAATAAACCCTGTCACTTGTGAGTCTTTTAACATAATATCCCGCTTTGTGAGACATGATTAGGTTGTTGTTTACGTTGGAGACGTCACTTAAAAGCTTGAAGCATCCCGGTCATTAATATGTTTGTATCACGGCAGGTGCGTTCGACAGAGTTTTACCGTTTTGCCGTCCCCGTAACACTGATTTTAAGTGTTTTCGCAGATCGAACGCACCTCGGACCACGACGTTCTGAATTCTCTAGACTCTTAAGTACAGCGTGTGTGTGATATCGTCAGATCGCGAGTACAAAACTTGAACATATTTCTTGCTACTTTTGGAACTGTTTTTATCTATTTTGGTTGGGGGAAAAGAAATCTTTGAGAAGGGGACTTTTTAGTGTCATTTGGGGAACTTTTAACAAGCCTTGTGGGGAATTTTAGGGGAAAGGGGAATTTCTATCTCGAGGGGAAATTTACCGATAAACGGTAAAAAAATAAGGCTGGATTGGTCCCTGTGGTGTCATAGCATACATAAATGTGTAAGATGGTGTCATAGAGAACATATGTATATGTATGCATAAGTTGATGTTGTAGAATAGGTATGGCAGACATTATATAGGATTAAGCAAGTTGTGGTGAGAAACGAATGTAACATCAAGTAAATGTGTTTAGTCAAGTACTCTTATTTGAGTGTGTGAGACCTAATGATTTGCTGCCACTGTCCAGAGAATTAAGGGTTTTGCTGTTCCCCCTTGAGTGGGCACCTTCCCAGTTCGTGTCATGGAGCAAGGTACTTAACCCCAAATGCTCCACTTAACCAAGCTGTAATAAACTGGTAGTGTATAGTGGGAAGTTTCTTTCCCCAGGCTAACTGACTACAGTGCTAATTGTAAAACGAGAACGTTTCCAGCTTGTTAATCAACACAGGAAACAAATGTGGGAAATAAGTTCACTTTTTAAAAACAACAAGAGGGTAAATTTATCAATTAACAAATTCAGTTTTAAAGGCCAGAGGGCTTAAACTTGGCAGGTTGAAATTATGTTGTGGTACAATACATGTGTGTGTACTTTCATTGCTTTGCTGCACTCTCCAAGATAGATGCCTTGTTCGTTGGTTTATTGGGTGGGTATTGACTTTGTCTCAACCCTGTACCTGATAATAAACGGTCACTAGACAAAGGACACAATTGGTCAAAACAAAAATATAGATTGATGAGGACAAATCCAGTAAAATGGTCCAATCCTCATCAATCTCCACACAAAAAGTCTGGTTACAGAGAGGAGAGTGGAAGCACAGAATTAATTCTGTTCTACCCATCCACTAGGAGGACTGTACTTTGACAGAAGAAGAACAGGGGTGGGGAGGGATAGAGGGGGAAGGGCTACAGACAGATGGAGTGGAAGCATAGAATTAATTCTGTTCTACCCATTCACTAGGAGGACTGTACTTTGACAGAAGAAGAAGAAGAAGAGGGGTGGGGAGGGGTAGAGGGGAAAGGGCTACAGAGAGATGGAGTGGATGCACAGAATTATNGGGTATTGACTTTGTCTCAACCCTGTACCTGATAATAAACGGTCACCAGACAAAGGACACAATAGGTCTAAACAAAAATATAGATTGATGAGGACAAATCCAGAAAAATGCTCCAATCCTCATCAATCTCCACACAAAAAGTCTGGTTACAGAGAGTAGAGTGGAAGCACAGAATTAATTCTGTTCTACCCATTCACTAGGAGGACTGTTCTTTGACAGAAGAAGAAGAAGAAGAAGAACAGGGGTGGGGAGGGGCAGAGAGGGAAGGGCTACAGACAGATGGAGTGGAAGCACAGAATTCCTCAATATTGTGTTGATTANAATATATATGCTAATTGTATTGACTGTATTAAAATTGTATATGTACTGTAAAGTGCTTTAGAGTGGCTTATGTTAGCTAGCTAGATAGGGCGCTATATCAAATGTTGTATATTTCATTTTATTTATTTAATCTTCCTTAAATCTCTACATAGGAGGTACAGCATGGCTAAAGAGAGTTTAGAAGTGGTATACAAGGGTCATGAAGCATCACTGCCATCTCTACAGAAAACTCCTGATCTTATAGGCAGCCATCAAACAGTATACTGGGGGACAGATAAAGTCTGTCTGGGGGTGACAGAGCATGGTGTATTGGAGGGGCCAGACAGTTCAGGAATCCACTAGTCTTCACAATAGTTACCATCACCCCCAACATTCCTGGCTAATTCTACCAGCTGTTGTCGGGATGAACGTCAGTGTCATGACAACACTTTGATGCTCTTCAAATGTCAGTAGATAATACAATATTAAGCCTCTTTATGTGTGTGCCTTCCCTTTCATCTCCATCCTGTAAACTGTGGTCCAACTATCAAAATATTGTTAGGAAAAAAAGCTTACATGGCTTCTCAGATCTTGGGTGGGTAAAACAGGAGTGTAGTAATTGTGTGTAGTACAGTGTTTTTCTAAAGTAAGGATCCTGTAACATTCCTCTCCACAGTAAGTGGCAGTTTTTGCGTGTAGAAATGTTCGCGTTGTGACCATTAAACTGATCTTGGTGTGTACATTTTTGCGTGTAGAAATGTTAGCGTTGTGACCCTTTAAACTGATCTTGGTGTAGAAATGTTCACGTTGTGACCCTTCAAACTGATCTTGGTGTAGAAATGTTTGCGTTGTGACCCTTCAAGCTGATCTTGGTGTAGAAATGTTAGCGATGTGACCCTTCAAACTGATCTTGGTGTAGAAATGTTCGCATTGTGACCCTTCAAACTGATCTTGGTATAGAAATGTTAGCGTTGTGACCCTTCAAACTGATCTTGGTGTGTACATTCTTCACATTGGCAATAGTTCTGAAATCTTACCTTAATCGAAACCTCGTAACAATGGCACCCTTTTTTCATATCCAAAAACGATGACAATGTCAATGAAATCCTAATCATGCACTGAAACTAACCTTTTAATAAAATTTCCTCTACATGTTAAAGAAAAAGTGTTGTGTATAATATGTTTGAACCTCTGCAGACCATCTCCCTTTCTGTCTAAAATAGCACTACATATGATATCGTTAAAAATAAAAAAATATTTTTTTTTACTGATGATAGACCCTGATCCTGCAGGGAGGCGAACTCTAAAGTTCCCTGTCCATGTTGGAAGAATGTATATTTGAACGTAATGAAAGAAAAAGTGACATATCAAACATGTTCTATCTGTTTGTATCTCCAACAGGCCTCCCTCCTCCATAGATGTGTGAGGGTCTAGTTAATGGGAAGCACTGACGCTGAGTGTGGCAGATCTTCAGAACACTGTCACACCAACATCTGGCCATTCACAAAAGGATTTACGTAAGTAATCGACTTTTTAATCATTATTTACAAAAAAATAATCAAGAGATCTTTTATAACTCCTTTGTGATCATGATCTACAGATGTTAGAATTTCATGGTTGTATTAGGTGTTTTTTTGTGGATATCTCCGCTCAAAGGCATGACTTGATCAGCCCCACAAGTGCATGTAGATAAACGCATGCATAATAGTCGCCTCGCTTTGAGGTGTGTTGGAATCCCAATCAAGGTCTGCCCTACAAACATAGGGTAAACTCTGCGATAAATCTTACAGAATACGTAATGCCTAGGATATATCCCAACATGTATGTTGAGAATGTAGACTTGATACTCTGCTGACTGTCCTGGCTCTATACACTGAGCCTTTGACAGCTGTCACAGACGCAACACATTTTGATCTGCTATGTTGCATAAGAGGTATGTTAGGAACACAAGCTGTAGCTATAGTGTGTAGCCACATGTCGTCAGCAGTTCTATCCTCAACTAAGCTGCTTTGTGTGGGTATTAATGTGTATATCAGTTATAATACGGATAGGAATCAACAATATCCAACAAGTCATATTGCTTCATAATACAGCTCAGTTAACAACAAGTGCAGTAGATCTATTAAAGATGCCCAAACAAACTCGTCTAAAGTTGTTGTTTCGTATGAGTTAGGGTCTAGTGTGGTCTGGGTTCCAGTCGAGCTGGAAATTTTGATAATGTGGTTTCGTTTTTGAGATTGCCTTTTTTGAGGAATCAACCTAAATTGCTTCCAGGTTTCTGTCCGTTTGACACAGATTTTCAATATTGGGGTATTTAATGGGTGTGAGGTGATGTATAGACACGCCCTAGTGTACACCTTGTCAGCCCTTCAGCAATAATGGTCTGACCCAGATTGTGAAAGATAGAATGATTCATAATTAAACTTTGGAGGGTGAAAGTAATATAAAAAACAAAATCTAAAGGAAACATGTAATGATGGTGTTTTAAACACGGCGGTAATTTGGCACAGGTGCTAGGATGTATGTGCTTGTATAGCATTGTCATAAAAAAGGCTGTTAAAGTCTATCTCGGCTAATCAGTTCCGAGCTATTTATTAAACTTTACAAGATGTTAACTTAGAATTCAAAGTTGTACTCAATCCTTACAAATAATTTTGCTTGCTTTTCTTTTGCTTTGAATGGAAAATTGCTATCCCTTTGCTATTTATGTCTGTCTGTCTAGAACAAAAAGACCTTTCTTCAGATGTTAAGGAGAAAAGTAAAGCTACAGACTCTGAAGGTCAAGGTCATAAAAAGATCACTTTTTTTTATGCCCCCAACATTTTATGGGAGAGCATATATCCTTCTTGCCCCTCATATTCTGTCCCATCCTACCTATCCTGTCCGATCGTGTCCTACCTACCCTGTCCGATCATGTCTTACCTATCCTGTCCGATCATGTCTTACCTATCCTGTCCGATCGTGTCTTACCTATCCTGTCCCATAACATCCAATCCTGATTGAGAGTTACATGAATCTCTCACGCTGCTTCATTCACTAACTTGTTTTGATCTAACTTTACACAAAGTAAAAGTATGAGAATGCATTGAATGAATTTGCATTTCAAGATTCCAAAGTCAAGGCCAAGGTCTCTGTTACTATATATAGAATTGTTAGTTGTTAATATTTCATCGACATTTTTCAAATGACTAGATTTTTTTATAGACTTTGATCAAACTTCATTTTACTGTACAAAGGTCAAGGCCAAGGTCACTGTTACTATTTATAGATTATTTTTTATAAGATACTAAATACAGGACATTTAGGTCTTTCAGACATTTTCTGGCTTGATACCAATTTTCAGCTCACCTGACATTAAGTGCCTGTCAACCTTATGTACATGGTGCAGTGTCCATCGCCCGTTCCTCTTCAAGGGTTTAGGTCACCTGACTCAAAGGTGAACATGGTCAAGGCTTAAGGTCACCTGACTCAAAGGTGAACATGGTCAAGGCTTTAGGTCACGTACCTGACTCAAAGTTGAACATGGTCAAGGCTTTAGGTCACCTGACTCAAAGGTGAACATGGTCAAGGCTTTAGGTCACCTGACTTAAAGGTGACCATGGTCAAGGCTTTAGGTCACCTGACTCAAAGGTTAACATGGTCAAGGCTTTAGGTCACCTGACTCAAAGGTGAACATGTAAAATGATCCAATGTCTCATAGACCTTTTTACATGTGAGATGGTCCACTGTCTCATTGTTATATAGCAGATGTTTGAGTGTTAACTAAAAACATGAGAAGTGTTGAATCATTCCATCATCCTCCCTATGATAACCAGATGTCTTAATGAAGCTACTGGCATTTCATTTACTGCAGCAATTTTGCACATTAAGTCCTCAAACAGTTAATAGATTCAAGATGTAGAAGGTATTTTAATAACGTTAGAATACCATTAATCAGCACTGAAATCTGCCTAGAATTTAACAAGTAAAACCTCAAGTTGTTTGTTTGATGGTACAGTCATAAGAGAGTGATAGTCTAATGATTGCTTGTATCAGAAGGGGGGGGGGGGGGTAACTTCCTCACAACAGCCAGGTTCATAGGAAGATGGGTGCCTCGAGAAGCACAGCAGAAAGAAAAGAACATGGAAGTCCCAATACACTGGTGATATACTGATAATATACCGAGTGGGGAATGTTTCACTGTGGTCATATCACAGTTAAGACACATACACTGTATGAAACAGAGATTATTCTATTTTCAATGCTTCCAACAGGAGTTGAACCCGGATCTCTGGTTTACCAGTCTTACACTCAACCAAATGAACTATAGAGAAATTCTCATAAATTCACTTATTTCTGACATACAAATAATCCGTGGCAGATTTGTATTGTACGTAGGATAACGGTCGCCTTCAAGCTTCATTCTAGAGGAAATTTCCCTTTAGCTTAGTGGTAGAACGTCTGACTAGGAAGTATATGGGGTCGTGGGTTTGATCCCTGATGGAAGCACACTACTCTCTTTCCTGTTAATTCTATTTATTTTCACATGCCACACCTAGGATGTGGTAATACATTTATTGGACTTCTGGTTTATTATACAGAACTACCTTTACCTACCAATTAACAGCTATAACAAGTGTTAATTGAATCATCAACCTACTACACAACTTCGGTCAGTGAAGTGTTCTGGACACTGCTAACAACACCCTGACCAGAGTCCAGATATTGGTCCAGAGCCTGAACCTACTAATTGCTTGTGGCAAGTTAGCTAGACCCTCCACTGATCTCCTGTGGTCAAACTATGGTCACACAGACCGAGTGTGACTGACCAATCATTGGAACTTAGCTCCAGTAATTACACGTTAATTTACCATGCTTGATTGTTTGGAAACATTAGGGCTGGTCAGTTTATGGTCAGGCTCATGTAGAGAGGTTTATGGTCTATGGAAATTGATCATTCATTGTAAACTATTGTATGGTTGTGGTATCCCAGATAATCTGGCCATGTCATATTAACTCTGTATTACTGCCAACACACATCTCATTAGGAGACTTAGACCCATACTGTATGTGATGCTAGTATAGGAGTCAATATGGGGATGGCACAACTACAAGATCACACATCCCATGTTGGGACACATCACACATCTTTCGTTAGGGCACATTACCCAATTGCAGTATTGAGGTGACACAAATACCAGACAAGATTATTGAAATCCTGATAACCGAAGCTAAAAGGCAATTTAACATAAATCTTTCATCTTGTACATTTTCAAAAATATTAAAATTCAGAACTGAACTTGCATGTATACAAATTCAATATGACCTTCTATATAAAAGGGATGCAAAAATATTTGTAAATTTAAGATATTTCTAAAAAATAGGATTTTAATATCCGAAAACAGCGATCTGGCGCAACCTAGGCCTCGAGCCCATGACCCAGTGGTGGAAAAGCAAGTGATTGTAGACGGTTAGATGCCTTAACCACTTGGCCATCATGTAGACAGTTAGATGCCTTAACCACTCAGCCATCATGTAGACGGTTAGATGCCTTACCACTCGGCCATCATGTAGGCCATAAGAAGCCTTAACCACTCGGCCATCACTTAGACAGTTAGATGCCTTAACTACTTGGCCATCACGTAGGCCGCTAGATGCCTTAACCACTCGGCCATCACGTAGACGGTTAGATGCCTTAACCACTCGGCCATCACGTAGACAGTTAGATGCCATAACCACTCAGCCATCACGTAGGCCGTTAGATGCCTTAACCACTCGGCCATCATGTAGGCCGTTAGATGCCTTAACCACTCAGCCATCACGTAGGCCGTTAGATGCCTTAACCACTCGGCCATCACGTAGACAGTTAGATGCCTTAACCACTCGACCATCAGGTAGGCCGTTAGATTCCTTAATTACTCGGCCATCACGTAAGCTGTTAGATGCCTTAACCACTCGGCCATCACGTAGGCTGTTAGATGCCTTAACCACTCGGCCATCACCTAGGCCGTAGAATGCCTTAACCAATCAGCCATCATGTAGGCCGTTAGATGCCTTAACCAATCAGCCATCACGTAGGCCCTTAGATGCCTTAACCAATCAGCAATCACGTAGGCCGTTAGATGCCTTAACCAATCAACCATCACGTAGGCCGTTAGATGCCTTAACCAATCAGCCATCACGTAGGCCGTTGGATGCCTTAACCACTCGGCCATCACGTAGGCCATTAGATGCTTTAATTAATCAGCCATCACGTAGGCTGTTAGATGCCTTAACCACTCTGCCATCACGTAGGCCGTTAGATGCCTTAACCACTCGACCATCACGTAGGCTGTTAGATGCCTTAACCACTCGACCATCACGTAAGCCGTTAGATGCCTTAACCACTCGGCCATCACGTAGGCCGTTAGATGCCTTAACCACTCGGCCATCACGTAGGAAGTTAGATGCCTTAACCACTCTGCCATCATGTAGGCTGTTAGATGCCTTAACCACTCGGCCATCACGTAGGCCGTTAGATGCCTTAACCACTCGACCATCACGTAGGCCGTTAGATGCCTTAACCACTCTGCCATCACGTAGGAAGTTAGATGCCTTAACCACTCTACCATCATGTAGGCTGTTAGATGCCTTAACCACTCGGCCATCACCTAGGCCGTAGAATGCCTTAACCAATCAGCCATCATGTAGGCCGTTAGATGCCTTAACCACTCGACCATCACGTAGGCCGTTAGATGCCTTAACCACTCTGCCATCACGTAGGCTGTTAGATGCCTTAACCACTCGACCATCACGTAGGCTGTTAGATGCCTTAACCACTCGACCATCACGTAGGCTGTTAGATGCCTTAACCACTCGGCCATCACGTAGGCCGTTGGATGCCTTTACCACTCGGCCATCACGTAGGCTGTTGTCTTGTTTTATGTGACGCTCACCTCTACTGGTATATTGATTATGATAAAAAAAAAGATATTTTATTATTTTATTATGCATAATGTTTTTTCAAATTATCTGTAATAAGTTTTCAAATGAACAACAGATGTACTCAATATCACCAACAGTATGAGCCCCTGATAAAAGTACCTTGACTGCCTGACACAACCATGCTAACACAGAGAAAACATCCCACTACATAGGAACTGTCATTGCACTTAGCACTGGTTGCCTCTTCCACACACAACATATATAATGCAATGCTTGCCAGCTCTGAGCATGCTCAGTTAGCGCTGGCACTCTGCTGTGTATACATGGTACAGAGGCTGGAAGGGAAGAAGAGGACCAGTGCACTGTCTTACAGCAGTCCAGTCAGCATAGGTGTGTGTAATGTTATATATATATTTATATATATTGGATTTATATGCTTGTAGTGGAATATTGTAATATTTTGTGACATTATTTCTGTGGAAAGTTTTAACCGATATAAAACAGTGAGGAGCTTGTGACTGGATTATTATGTAGAATTGATTATTTTGCTGTAGAATACTAAAAAGCTGGCCCATGCTCTTCTGAGCTTGGTTACTACTGCTAAACAGGTAGGTTTCTCACATCATATTACTCCGTTTGTACGAGTATTTCTCACTGTTTTCGTACTCGTATTAAGATAATTTTGTCATTGTAATGATGTCGTTTGCTGACAGGATGATGGACTTGAGTAATGAGTCACTGACACCTAACATCAGTATTCTACATAGATAGGCACATGTGTTAATAAGGATGTCCTTTATGAATATATTGATTTTCTGTAGATATTGATATAAGAGGATGTTAGATGACTCTATGATACCATGTAACACCTGCATCTCACAGGCTAATCAATAGCCAGATAGTCGAGGCCCAGTGATAAAAACACTCTTCCTGTATACTGATAATTGCATGATAATTTATCAAATTTCACACCCACAACAGAACCAGTATATTGAACACTGTCACTGTATTGGAGAGTAATCTGTGTTCGTGTTAAAATCTGGGAATGGTTTATACGTTATCAATTAAATGATAAAGGTTTGGGAGGAGGACAGGAAATGTGTTTTGGTGTCGTACTCATTACCGGGGAGAATGATCAATGGAAGAGTAGAGTGGTGCGTGTGTGCGTGTTTGTGCGTTTGTTTTTTCCCTACAGGTTCTCTGTGAGTAATGGTATGACAGTATTGATCTGTGGAACCTCACTGTTTCTCAGGCAGAAGGACCTGACTCAGGATCATAGCAGGGAGTGTTATACTCTGTAGCAATGTCGAGCTCACAGAGCTGGACGAATGAGTAATCACACAAACAATTGTTGTAACATCAGATCACAAGACACCTACCACAGCCAGATACTACGTGGGGACGTACAGGGGAGGTCACTCTGTATTTCATTCTAAGTACATTTTGTGGGATTTTAGGATTGCTTAAAGTATCAAATGTCAAACAAACGGAAAAATTAATTGTCAGGATTTAAGGTGGCTCGCACCACAAATATGTTACAATTAAATTGACTGGGTGTAGGAGTGTACCGTTGAAAGTGAAATCCACCATATGGCAATACATGTGTGTAATGTAATGAGCCATAATTGTCAGCTAAAGATGGTCGCCATTATGATGTCATCCTTTGCATTTGGTTCTGTATATATCATCATTAAATATTCATACGACTGCAGGGATTGACCTGTACAAACATGAAGGGAGACACTTTAAATAAGGTTTAGTGATCTTTGGCTGTAAAAGTTTGAAAGGAGTGGTGGGATAGTAAAGTTCTCCAGAGCTATAAGCCTGTGCTACCTGCATGTTCCTTATAACATGACTAGAGTAGTTTGGTACAGGTAGCATCCTCGAAAAAGACATTGTCTTACCTTGATTGACATTTATATATTCCCAAGGAACAAATTCTACATTCATCCTACTAAACTGATACATTTTAAATCATGTTTTTATAAAGGGAACTCACCAGTATTAGTTTGAAGTGATTACATCCGTCAGTGTATTGCTATTTGTTTATACCATCTTTTTGAATTAGACATTATCAAATTTCTCTGACTAACAATAATAAGTCAACATTTTGTATTTAGTAGAGTCACTAACATAGCCAACTAAACATCAATATTAATTGAAGGGAACATTAAGTATTTGTTGATAATAAAAAAGGGACAATGTAAAGATAGTGAGTGGTATTCAAATTACAGGTGAACATCACACTTAATGTACCAGTCTGATATACTAGCCATTACACCACCAGTCTGATATACTAGCCATTACACCATAAGTCTTGGAAGAGAAACCAAAACACATTTTGTCCTAATACTGGTCTTGCTTTGAAAAAATCTTTTATATTCATTGTTTTCTTCATTTTAAGCACTCTATTAGTGGAGGACCACATTTTGAAAATTAAATTTGTGGTTTCTTTTTGTTACTGACAGATAGCAAAGTATGTTCTGTATGGAAAAGATATATGAAAACTTTATTTATTTTGTAATTTGGGGAAACCTTCGGGTTTTCATAAATATAGCATATCTGTTTTTATACACGGCCTTATAAATTCTTATTGTTGATATCAGAATTCCAAAACTTTTTATCTTTTATCGTCTGGTTATACTTTTCCTGTTTCCTGCCTATTATTTGGAAAATCCAGACACTTCAGCGCCAGACGTCTTTTTCCTCCATTATATAAATGAAATGTGACTCGTTAACAGGAAATTAAAACAAATAAACACATGAACAGCTATATTTTGTAGTGTAAAACATGGCTCAAATTTGATGAGTAGAAACAGAAGCCTTCAAACTTTTATCTGACCATGATCTGACCATGATCTGACATCCCCTTGAATTGGTGCAGGAGAAACACAGGTCTTGCAGTTTTTATCAGGGCTAGATCCATGTTTAATAGCCTAGCAAGACAACCGTTTCCTTTACAAGGCGGTGATGTAAAGGGCTGGGGTTCCAACTTGAAGGATTTTGGGGCCTGGTACTGGAGTGGTGGGTGGGGTCTGGACAGGAAGCCCTGTTGTCTGATAAACTCTGGACCTAGTTGTCACGATGACCTCGATGACTGATAATATTTCACACTTTTTGTGTCTGGAATCAAGAAACGAGTTCTCATATGTCACATATATCTTTAAACATTGCCCTATCAAATCCTGCTCAGTTTTTGAGATAATTTACACCAATTTATCTTTTTATATGGCATATTTAGGTGATTGTTAGGCCATGTGCAGATCCCAACACTAACCACTAGACTTGCACTGATTCACAGAAAATTATATCTATTTCATATGGTAAATATAACCAACAGAGAAGCTCCTACTGGTGTCGTCAAATAAAATAAAATTAAAATGAAATGCTTTTGTTTATCAGAATTTTTTCAGGCAGGTTTCAAATGCAGCTAAAACTCATCCATAATAATTAAAGATGTTGCTAGACATTTTTAGGATTTTGTTGAAAAAAGTTGCTTCAGAAACTTTTGAGGAAGTTTGACCTGAAAGCCCCTATCCAAGATAAAAAAAATGGTAGGTCATTAATGATAATTTAAACTTGACACTTCCATCATATCAAGGATCCATCAGCAGGAATGACATTCAGCCTCCTCTATATAGAAATGGCGGGTCACTCCTCTGTACATCACCATAGAGTACTTGTCTGACCTTTAATAACAGCCAATCCTCAATATCATCAATTTCCGCAGCATTCAATGCTTTTTAAGGCAAAGTTTTCTCATCTTTCATTATGTAATAGTTCAGTCGATCTGATCAATATTCATTGCAAATTTCCCTTCACATTATCGCAATGCCTTATGCATATTCATATATCATAGCATAATATAATTGGCTTTTAACAGTAGAGAGTGTTTGGGATTTCATTTTCTAAAGAAGATGCTGACACTTAATCAATATATTGCTCTTTTACTGCTTTCAGTAGATGTACATGTTTGCTTGTTACTTAAATTGCAAAAGTAAAAACACTTTTGTTTCCTCGTATTCTTTTTACTGTTTCATAATATGTATTTACCAAGTCTTTGGGATAACGGCTATAAAAGCTTATTGATTATAAGATCATACGGCATTGTCAACCATATGCTGTATTACACAGCTGAATAAAAAATGGAGAAGTTTGAAGAGCCGGCTTGTCAATAATGGTTTGGTTGTCCTATCTACATGGCCAAGTTATTGATTATAACTGCCTGCGCCTTATTTTAAACAGAGGACATTTTCTGGATGACACAGCATCATAATGAATTAGAAATTGACTTTGGACAATGGCATCCGGCATATGTGTCATACGATCGTCAAATTCATCCCCCAAGGATCTGTCAACTTATTGCTTTCGGGATTGCTATGGACAAAACTGATTATTTGATGCTATTATTTGGTTCAATTATCTGGTCTAATTTTGCATGCCTTGCACAAAATGGGAATATCCGGTGTGTTGAACCTATGTCAGCCAGTGTATTTAGTGGATTTAAGGACACACGTTGAATGAGAGCAAATTTGTCTGTGAGGAAAGATGAGCAGAGAGTCAGGTTAAAATGAAGGTCCATCATCAGAGAGAGATAGAGAGTTAGAGAGAAAGTCAAGTCAGATAGACACAGATCAGATCCGTCAGAGAGAGACAGAGAGTTAGAGAAAGAGTCAAGTGAGATAGACAGAGATCAGATCCGTCAGAGAGAGACAGAGAGTTAGAGAGAGAATCAAGTGAGATAGACACAGCTCAGATCCGTCAGAGAGAGACAGAGAGTTAGAGAAAGAGTCAAGTGAGATAGACACAGATCAGATCCGTCAGAGAGAGACGGAGAGAGGGTTAAGTCGGACAGAAACAGAGTCAATTTGGACAGAAACAGATCAGGTCTTGTCAGAGAGAGACGGAGTGTTGGAGAGAGAGTCAAGTCGGACAGAAACAGATCAGGTATTGTCAGAGAGAGATGGAGTGTTGGAGAGAGAGTCAAGTCAGACAGAAACAGATCAGGTCTTGTCAGAGAGAGACAGAGTGTTGGAGAGAGAGTCAAGTTGGACAAACACTGATCAGGTCTGGTCAGAGAGAGACGGAGTGTTGGAGAGAGAGTCAAGTTGGACAGAAACAGATAAGGTCTGGTCAGAGAGAGACAGAGAGTTAGAGAGAGAGTCAAGTCGGACAGAAACAGATCAGGTCTGGTCAGAGAGAGACACAGAGAGTCAAGTCGGTCAGAAACATATCAGATCTGGACAGAGAGAGACCGAGTGTTGGAGAGAGAGTCAAGTCGGACAGAAACAGATCAGGTCTTGTCAGAGAGAGACGGAGTGTTGGAGAGAGTCAAGTTGGACAGAAACAGATCAGGTCTGGTCAGAGAGAGACTGAGTGTTGGAGAGCGAGTCAAGTAGGACAGAAACAGATCAGGACTGGTCAGAGAGAGACTGAGTGTTGGATAGAGAGTCAAGTCGGACAGCAACAGATCAGGTCTTGTCAGAGAGAGACGGAGTGTTGGAGAGAGAGACAAGTCGGATAGAAACAGATCAGGTCTTGTCAGAGAGAGACGGAGTGTTGGAGAGAGAGACAAGTCGGACAGAAACATATCAGGTCTGGTCAGAGCGAGACGGAGTGTTCGAGAGAGAGGCATGTCGGACAGAAACAGATCAGGTCTGGTCAGAGAGAGACGGAGTGTTTGAGAGAGAAAGGGAAGACAAAGGAGAATCGAGTCGGAGATGGAATGTTTAGAGAAGATCTGCTGAGAGAGGATGCCAAGATAAACAGAGAAAGAATCCTGTACTCCAACTCGTCATTTGATGGGAAATCACTATTCCAATAAAACAGTTGATGAGCAGCACAATTATGACATAAATTATGCAGGATTTGCTCTTCTTTGTCAGATTGTTGATGACAAAGCTGTGCAGCTCATAGCTGTATAATATTTACCATTAAATGGGTATAGTCTCATTACATATTCCTATTAGTGAGTCGGTTACAGAAGATTGACTTTGTAACGGTTAAAAGTGATGTTTTAACACAGGAAATTAGATAATAAAAACTGTTTGATGGTTAGCAGCACTTTTGATCGCTCTTCCATGCCTGCAGGTTCTCCCAATCCACCCTTATGTTGGTATCATACTCGCTCATCTGTGACGAGGGTGCTTTCTAATTAGCTACAATGCATCCCCAACGTTTACTATCTGATGTGAAGAAGATGATTAGATTAGAAATCCAGTTGTAACATTCTTTATTGAATCCCTTTTAAAAGTGCAACTTGGATGATGTCATTGTTTTAAGATCTATTGTCATGAACTTAAATGTTTTGGTCCATTTTCAGTTTATTTTCATAGTAAAACTTGTTATAATTGTTGATATTACATGCATTGTACACATTTGATACCATAATTACACCTGCATTAGGAGTTATCAATAATTCAAAGTATGAAATGTGGTAAATTGGCTTATGAGATTGGAATAGATTGGAGCGACTGTTGATATCATGGATTTCTGCAAGGAGGTCCATTTTGGCCTGCATATTTATAAAAGTGGTGACATTTTTGCAAGCTTTAATGAAAACTTAGGTGTAGGCAGACCCCCAGGAGCCTCAACCCTAAACATTTATCACTATTTTACAGTTGTATGTATTTAAAGAAGATTTCCAAAGTGATGGTAAACACATCAAGCAAGTGCTTCGTTTGTCAGTCCTGACTTGACTCCACTGTACCTTAGACATGACAGACATTCAGTGTAAGAGTCACAGTATACTTATGTTATCATTGACAAAGGAAGGACGACCTCTGTTTGGTGTCAACCAAATACATACCACTAGGTGGAGCTATAGTTGGTAGGTTCATACGGTACATGATAGCCTGTATGGGTCAATGATGCCAAAAATGTACTATAAAAAAGGCAATTATGATTAGGTAATAGAATAAAGGGGTCAATAGGTCATCAGTACCATCAAGTACTGGCACACGCTCAAGAGGAGGAGGAAACTCGCTGTAAATATAATGACGATGAACTAAATGTAGAAAGTTAAAACAGTCACAGGAAGAGATGGTTTTGACCTCTGTGACCTTTGTCTGGGTGAGTTCATTCTGTAATTGTCTAGGTTTGTAATGTATCTGACTCAAGAGTTATACATATTATCAAAACAGGAAGTAGTTTTGTTGTGAAATGTTTCAGATCTACCAGCTGGAGCAGTGGTAAATTGTAAAAAAAACCATTTCATCTGACACACTCCGACAGACGTATGGTAGACACTATGACTGACATGTCAACAGACTCACTACGCCTGACATATATTACAAATAGTTGGAGCTAGAGTCTTTCATATTGCATCACTCCTTAGAATGCAAATATAAAAGTTATCAAATAATTGATGACGGATATTACAGAACCGTAGAGAAAAGTCTTTGTTAAACCAGTAGGTCCGCTGAAAAAGCCAGTTTACTGATATCCCAGTAGGAGAATAATAAATTGTGTTATTGGTTGTTTTTAACAAGATTCACGATTCTATCGTTCTATCAACCCGCATCCTAATTACATATAGGATCATTGATACATGTAGCAGCATGCTAGATATACACAATGTGGGGGAAATGTAATACTTTGACATTTACCTTTATTGATTTCCATGGATCAGGCTGCAGGGACTGCAGGAAAACTACAGTAGACACAGCTACAACAGCCTATCGATCTTACCCTGCCTCAAACTGATTGGGTGTTTTTAGTGAAATCTCTGGGATGTCTGCCTGGCCAGATTAATGGCTTCACCAGCAGTAAACTCCAAACAATTTTCATCAGATGCCATGTTGTGTATTTTGTTTGAAGAGAAAAATTCTGTGTTGTCATTCTTTGCATTACCTGATTTTACTTTCCAATCAATATCCTTTACCATTGTGAAATGTTTGATAAAACTGTCTCTCTTGGATATTTTTGGGTTTTTTTACTTCGAAAATAGATCAAGATATCTTTCAAAATTGAGATACTAATCTGTTATTGTGATTGATTTGAGTGTGCAGAGTTATTTCCCTTTGCGTCCTCTGGCGTGGCAGTCTGGCGTCGGTTGTTTTACTGGTTCTGATAGAGACTGCAGATAATCACGAACATCGGTCTCCTTCAGCAGTTTAATTAATGTGGGATATTTATGCAAAATTATTCGATATTGCACATGACACTCCTAGCAAAGGCTGGTGCAGAAGCAAACAGGTGTCAGGTGACAGGTTTCCTTCCTCCACCTTGAGTAGGCTTGTCTAGAAACTCGGGACCTCCATAACCTTTTACTGTAGAAATACTTCTGTTGACAGGGGATCACCTTCCATTACAGTTGCTATGGCAACCTTATCGTCAGACATGACAATGGTTGTATTTCCTGGTACTAAGTGGATAATATTTCTTTGCTTTTTACTTGAGTTTTATTACCAGGCGATATATTGTTTTCAGATAGGGAGGTCAGCAGGCGTCTGTGACCTTTTCTTAGCCTAGCCTTTAGGGTTGGACCCAATAATCTATAAACATCTGGAGCCTCTTCCTACTTATATATCATTACAGAGGAGAATCTGCTTCCGTTTCACAGACAAGCTTATCTTGTCACAAAACGGCACTAAAACACTTGCTGTCACCTTGCTGTTCCTGATCTCATTTCTCCCCGTTCACACCCCTCCGTTCAGCTGTCTTATCATCCCATATTTAGATTGTCTGTAAGGTGTACTCCTTTTAATTGTACAAACTGTCTGGATTTTTTTGGACAGTTTTTATTTTATTTTCAATATCTGATTTACTTAATGATACTTAATGATACTTAATAGAACCGGTTCCATTCTAAGGATCCTCGTTGCTGGACTCATAAGTGTTATATTATAATTATAGATTTCACTTCTGGTTGTTACAGGTATTGTCCCTGAAATTGTGATTTAATTGACAATTTAGCAAATATTTCCCTGCAGAAGATATTTTGACTACAGCTGTAAGTTTGGTCCATACTCTGCACAGTGGTATTCTGAGCGTGTTTGTATTGGAGACACAGATCCTGCTGGGAAACACAGCCATTATTTCTCATGCATGCCGAGGTCTCAGTGGGAAGGACTTTTCTGCCAAATGCTTCCAATTCCAATAACTTTCCTTTTCAAATGAGCATGTTGTTTCGGGAGAGTAATTGTTGTTTCTGAAAGTGTTTCCTTCAATCAATACAGTGTTTCAATTCTACTCATCCCTTTACTGTGTTAGGTGATCTAGGGAAACCAGTTCTTTACTGGTGGCTAAAATATAACACATGGAAATAAAACCTATATTTACAGAAACAAATTCTTCAGTAATCTATACTTGAACTCTTTCACCCCTATGTAACTTTAGTAGACTCTACCATGTATTGATATGGATGAGTCCATTGTGGTCTACAGTGGTGAAAGGACTAAAATATAATATAAGGGAATTAACCTATATCTGTGTTTGCAAAACACTCCCAAAAAAGGTATTTTAATAAAATGAAATTATAAAGCAGTCTTATACAAAATATCCTTATCCCAAACTTGGAGAATTAATTTATGCCTGAAATTTGAAGAAATTGATGGAATCTCACTAATCTCTTTCCTGTTACAGGTGTATGTGTAAGGTACTGAGCCGTTTAGCCTATTTTAGGAATGGTGGACATGACTTATATGTTCTATTGATATATCATCACAGATGTGGTGCTGAATCAGCCACAGGTCAAAACACGATCAGTCAGAGGGCTGCCATGTTTAATGTTTGAAATTCTCATTTCAATTCCATTGTCATGGTGATGTTATGTACTGGTAGTTTCAAAAACACCACTACAAGTTTTGTTTTTGTTTTTGGGAAAATTGGAAAAGTTTAAATGATGCAGACAAAATATCATTTAGAAATGTTTTCATGTGGTGTTTGGAAAACGTTAAAATATGATGTAGACAAAGTATTATTCAGACACATACGTGACTTGAAATTGTTTTTCAAACATCCCAAACAACAATCAATCAATTATTTAAGCTAATTTCTTGGTTATTAATAATATATATCACTAATTAATGAAAAAGCAATTGCTGCCACTGAAAAACTGCCGGAGGTTATTGACTGTAACTCTAGAGGGATCAGAGAGCTAGCTAATGGCATTTGTAGTACAATGTACGCTGACAACAACCATATCCCAAAGTGACGTTCATTAGATCTTTAGTGATGATAATAACGTTCACGGTCAAGTTTGACCATCAGGGTCAATGTCCTTGGATGTACCTAATGTGTTTGTTGACGGTCAGTCATTTGGTTGATGGACATTTCCGTTACATGAAAACAATTTTACATTTCCTGAGTTGATTCGTTTTGTTTTGCTCACAATGGTTATAATTGTATCCATTTTGAGAAACTAAAAGACTCTTTTCCAACTGAAGGGGACGAAACAGAAAAACCTCAACTCAATAGTAGATAACATACACGTATAAATAATAGGACTGGACAGAGCAGGAAAAAGTATGGAATACCGACAACTAAAGCAGCTCCTAAAGCAGGTTTGTTTAATAATTGTTAATTTCCAAAACTATAAATACTTATACTATACCTTTCCGTGGACCATCTAATTCTGAACATCAGAAATAACGCTCTCCAATAAGAATAAGCTTAGATTCTTTGGATTGAATGACATGTCTTGACTTTCCAAATTTCAGATAAAATGTTATTCGACTCCTGAAATTGCTTAATATCATTTGAAAGGGCTGCTATAGATTATTGGTACTTAGAAATGCTGACACTATATATAGAGATATTTATTTACTAAATATTCTAAGATTATAAGTAGAGAGTGACGCTGAAGTATCACAACACTGCATACAGATTATTGACACGAAATTGAAGATATGCATGACTAAAAATTATACCCAAGATATTTTTAGAGGGTATATCGTGCTCAAAGATCATAATCCGTTAAACAGAACGTAACCTAAATCTCGTTAGAATGGGACAAGATAAGAATATGGCTACATCTTTATGAATGGAACTAGTCATTGGGTCGAAGGATTCAACTTTCATTTCCTCCTGTCAATAATGCTGTGTTGTGTACAGTAACTGGTTACGCTGACTTTGCCTGTACAATGGGATATTGTGAAGAACAGACAGGTATTGACTCTTGTTTATAACTCTAGTCATGGCTTTAACAGACTTTTTCCAGATCACTCCTTCTGTTGTCTGATCACAGATAATCCCAACAAGTCCATCTTTGAAGAATATTTTTTTTCTATCATTGTGTCGTATGTTTACAGTCTACGGTATGCATGGAGCACGGAACATCAGTGGTATTGTTGTGGGCGTAGTATTCACAAACGTACAACAAATACTTAACCATCTGGTACTGTAATCAGTCTCTGGGAGCTAGGCAGCAGTCGCATTTGGTGGCGTAATTTGGAAGTCTTTGATGGTGCCACGTTTCACCTGTGTAAATGTTGAGCTAAAACAGATGTCTGGCTATACCCCTCTACCTGGTGGTACACTGCTAATACGTATTACTTACATGCTTCTAACTTTTAATGGCCTTTAAATGCATCCCGAAAGTTCTGATTTTTTTTTCTGCAAACCTGACAGAAACTGTTTGTTAGCGCTCGTAGGCGTGTGTAATAACATAGGGAAAAGACAAGCTATAGATAATGGCATATTTGTAGAAGGTTTTACGAGGGTGAGGGGAATGATAGACATAGAGACGTCAAACCAGAGAGTTCCTTCATTCAGTACATGTAGTACAAATAAAGGTCACTTCATTTTTTATGTATTGGGTCGAATGTTCAGGTCAGAAGGTTTTGTATAGATCTTTACATGCTTGCTAAAAGGACGAGCCAGGTTTTGGTGGTGGAGGAAAACTGGAGAACCTGGAGAAAACCCACGGGCCTTGAAGCCCCGACCTAATGTTTGAGAGCTCCTTAGCCACTGTGTCTCTGATCTACATGTAATGAATAGCTACAAAGTCTTGGAATTGTCATCAAGTGTCTTAGATCTTCAATTCTACGTTCTGTCTTTTAACCATCTGTATTTATGGTTACTTTTTGCTACGTTCACATAGAAACAGTAATTACACCTGTTCATATCCGTAATTAGGACATTTAAAAGATTTCATAATAAAATCTTGATATTTTTACATCTCCACTGCATGTCTCTACATTAACACTTCATATAGAACTTGCGTCCCTAGTGCTATAAACACAATGGATGAAGTGTCATTTTGAAAATCAATTAAAAGTAAGCACAGGCTATAGAAATGTTGTTTGTACAGAGAATACAAAATCTTAAATAATGCATCTGTAAGAAAAGAAAAGAAAAAATCTATATCAAAGAAACTGAATCCCTGACTTTGGTTAGGTAAAAACCACTGTCTATAATATCTGAGTTTGGACCATTAAGTACAGACTGATGTCATTTACTGACTTAATTAGAGCACTTATAGGTACAAATTGATGTCAATCTATGACCTTGTACAGTTAGGTACAAACTGGTTCTCCGACCTTGGACTATCAAGTACAAACTGGTTCTCCGACCTTGGACTATCAGGTACAAACTGGTTCTCCTTCCTTGGACTATCAGGTACAAACTGGTTCTCCGACCTTGGACTATCAGGTACAAGCTGACAGCGTAACAGCTTTATCATCAGCAGCGGTGATTTAATTTGACTAACTGCACACATTGGATCACATTATATCAAATTAAAGTGCTGTAACCTGCCTCATCTCCAGTGCATGTGTAGCATGTTTTACGAGGCTGTGTATGTATACTATAGTGGGAGATATGTATGCTGTGAGGGACATGTGCATCGTTGGTAACAAAGAATGTAGGATAAAAATACAGAGTGTCTGTGAAGATACAGATGTAAGGTATAGCTGTGTAAAGTCGGTAAAGATGTGCCTCCCATAATCATTATGACATTACTGCTTGAACTTTCATGACATGGCTTCCTAAGTTTTTAAGACATGACATCCTTAATTCTTAAATAAGACCCAATATCTGCATGACAAAGTCCTCAAAATTCTAGGAACATGACATAGTCCTCTTAACTCTTGTAACATGACCTAGTCCTCCTAACTCTTGTAACATGACATAGTCCTCCTAACTCTTGTAACATCACATAGTCCTCTAAGCTCTTGTAACATGACAAAGTCCTCTTTACTCTTGTAACATGACATATTCCTCTTAACTCTTGTAACATCACATATTCCTCTTAACTCTTTTTAACATGACATAGTCATCTAAACTCTTGTAACATGACAAAGTCCTCTAAATGCTTGTAACATGACATAGTCCTCTAAACTCTTGTAACATGACATAGTCCTCCTAGCTCTTGTAACATGACATAGTCCTCTAAACTCTTGTAACATGACATAGTACTCTATACTCTTGTAACATGACAAAGTCCTCTAATCTGTTGTAACATAACATAGTCCTCTAAACTCTTGTGACATGACATAGTCCTCTAATGACTAGAATGGCTTCGTACATACATACGAAATGGCTCCCCAAGTACTTTTGATTTTGCTCCCTAAATTCTAAAGTCATGCTGCCAGGATTCTTATGACTGCCCCTAAAATCTGATAGCAATTTGCTTATAATTTCTTATGACATGGTGCTCTAAATTCTTACAACACGGCTACCTGAAACCTTTCAATACAGTTTGTCTCATGAATGGAGGGATTATTGTTTGAGTGCTTGTTAGTATACTTGTGGAAAAAAAATTAAATCAGAAAACCTTGACAGTGACATCATGAGTTAGACTTGGTCGGTATATAAATAATTAAGGGAATATCACAGGTTTATGCATCTTAAGCTGAAAGCAGCATGCCCTGCAATTGATTAGGGTTTTTCTGACCTATTGAACAGTGGGAAACTCGCTGCCTTTTCTCTTTCGCAGAAATCGGTAAATTGATTTTCTCCCAGTGGGCTTCCATTGGGATTGTGAACGGTAACTGGGACAGCCTACCTTCTCTCAGTGTAGTACCCTGTTGGACAGAGATGATGTGCAGATTCTGTATTGGAATGGAGCTTCTACTCCAGGGGAATCGAATGAGATTCTTTTACCCTTAGAAGTCTCTGTATAAATTGGTTAATCCTGTCTCCTACTAGGGCAACAAGCAATCTTAGCGTGGTTTCTACAGAAGTGTACAGGAATGTTGTAAGTACAAGCTACTTATCATTTGTATTATAGGTGGTACTTGACATGCATGCTCTGAGGAATAATGAATACCCATGATACCACTCAGGATACCCTCTGATAGGAAGCCACATAGTCGAGCATGGCTACAGAGCTTGTGAGTGACACAGAGTAAGTTGGTAAGTGTTGTCAGTCAAGCATACATATGGCTACAGAGTTTGGCAATACTTGGTAAGTTGGTCAGTGTGGTCAGTGGAACATGGGTATGGCTACAGAGCTTGGCGATATTTGGTAAGTTGGTCAGTGTGGTCAGTGGAACATGCGTATGGCTACAGTTTGGTAAGTTGGTCAGTGTTAACAATATTGATCAATGTCTTTTAGACCGCGGTGATTGACACTAGGTATAAGTCGGTCAGTGCTGGTCAAGCATATATATGGTTACAGAGTGTGGGGACATCGGTCAAGTCAATCAGTAATGACTGTTGGTATTATTGCTCAACATGAGTTGGTGAGTGTTGACGTTCCAGCATGCGTATTGTTGCAGAGCTTGGTAAGTGACACTGTGTAGGTCAGTGTTGTCATTATTATACAATGAATATTATTAGTTATTCAGGTCTTTGGCAGGGTACTTGGTCTCATGTTCGCTGTCAGGACCTTATGTACCCTGAGCCGAAGGCGAAGGGTACATACGGTCCTGACAGCGAACATGAGACCATGTACCCTGCCAAAGACCTGTATAACGAATTTGTCATACTGCAAAGCATTGTTCAAGCGTTGTTGTCTTGTAAAGACTCCCATCCTGTTTCCTTGCACCGAGATAAAAATGACCTAATGCCTCGTCTAATCTTGGCTTCGAGAAGTCCTCAAAATCTGTGTCTTGCTCCTTTTCGCTTAAGTATGCTCTGAAGGTTTTGCTTGCTGAATTGTTACTTTTCTTTGTGTTTGTAGGTATAAGTGACGCCCGTTTTGTCTCAATTTCACTCTCCGTGTGGCTTGCAAACCATTTCGCCATTTAGTTCATTGTTGACATTAGCAGACGAACGTTCTCCGGTGTGTTCGATTCGAATATGCGAGTTATCTCCCTTACAACAGGCGCGCGTGCTCTTATGTACCCCGGCAAGGATACTAACATAGCTTCAGGTACCTTGGCAATTCGACCAATCACCGTGCGACATTTTTCTTTGCAGTATGACAAGTCTGTATAATTTTATATCTGATAAATACATGACAAATCATTAATGTATTTGATGACATTTTAGGTGATGGTCGTCGTGTAAGGTTTTGTGATCAGTTGCCTAACTACCAGACAAATGATTCATTAATAGACCAGGGCATATATGGTGAAAGAAATATGTCAGTTTTAATTAACAGTATGTTGGAGAACATAATACATTAATAGTTTGTGGTGGATACCAGATTGTGATGTGCTCTCGACTGACGATAAACCTATCACAATAAACCTATCACGATAAACCTATCACGATAAACCTATCACAATAAACCTATCACAATAAACCTATCACAATAATCCTATCACGATAAACCTATCACAATAAACCTATCACCATAAACCTATCACGAGGAACCTATCACGATAAACCTATCACGAGGAACCTATCACGATAAACCTATCACAATAAACCTATCACGAGGAACCTATCACGATAAACCTACACGATAAACCTATCACGAGAAACCTTTGAATTAGCTAATGTTGAGAAGGAAGGTAGAAACTAAGGCAAGAGAAAGTATTGTCTTTTACATAGACACATATATTTGTCAAGAAGGTGTGGAGTACTCCTACTAAGAACTATGGTCGTCTGTGAAGTGAAATACAACAGTATGATATGATTGAACAGGGTAAAGTATGATGGCAATCAAACACAGTCAATAGGACCTGTCCCACCTCTGTGTGCTGTCTACTTTAAGATTCACACTTTTATTATTAATTGAGTGACTGTGTATTGACCACAGACGAACTGGCCATCAGATGTTTGATCTGGTCGGGACATCTAATTGTCTGAATGGGTTTCAGTTACAATCAATGAGTAGCCAGTGGCCATACACACTCACTAAAAGGTCTGTTTCACCACTGGTCACTGATGGACACAATAGGTTGACCACACCAGTCAGTAATTATGTATACATGTAGGACATTCACTCCTACAGAAAAACACTGATTAGATCTATAGAAGTAATGGGAGTTCTGATGCAGGTAACGGTCCCTTGTAATGATCTAGTGCGACTCAGGGAGCCTCGGTCCCTTGTAATGATCTAGTGCGACTCAGGGAGCCTCCGTCCCTTGTAATGATCTAGTGCGACTCAGGGAGCCTCCGTCCCTTGTAATGATCTAGTGCGACTCAGGGAGCCTCCGTCCCTTGTAATGATCTAGTGCGACTCAGGGAGCCTCCGTCCCTTGTAATGATCTAGTGCGACTCAGGGAGCCTCCGTCCCTTGTAATGATCTAGTGCGGCTCAGGGAGCCTCCGTCCCTTGTAATGATTTAGTGCGACTCAGGGAGCCTCCGTCCCATGTAATGATCTAGTGCGGCTCAGGGAGCCTCCGTCCCTTGTAATGATTTAGTGCGACTCAGGGAGCCTCCGTCCCTTGTAATGATCTAGTGCGGCTCAGGGAGCCTCCGTCCCTTGTAATGATCTAGTGCGACTCAGGGAGCCTCCGTCCCTTGTAATGATCTAGTGCGACTCAGGGAGCCTCCGTCCCTTGTAATGATCTAGTGCGACTCAGGGAGCCTCCGTCCCTTGTAATGATCTAGTGCGACTCAGGGAGCCTCCGTCCCTTGTAATGATCTAGTGCGACTCAGGGAGCCTCCGTCCCTTGTAATGATCTAGTGCGGCTCAGGGAGCCTCCGTCCCTTGTAATGATTTAGTGCGACTCAGGGAGCCTCCGTCCCTTGTAATGATCTAGTGCAACATAGGGAGCCTCCGTCCCTTGTTATGATCTAGTGCGACTCAGGGAGCCTCCGTCCCTTGTAATGATCTAGTGCGACTCAGGGAGCCTCCGTCCCTTGTTATGATCTAGTGCTTCTCAGGGAGCTTCGTAGTGTGTCTGGCCGTATGTAACCTTTACAATCAATCCTAATACTGGGGCATTTATTTATGGGTCATATTGGCATACAATTATTAATATTACAGGAAAGGCTGTGGCTCAAATCAAGATTTAACCCTTTCACCACTGTAGACCATAATGGACTCATCCATATCAATGCATGGTAGAGTCTACTAAAGTTACATAGGGGTGAATTTGGTTTGATGCCTTTGATAGTTTTTAACCAGGAAACAGAGGATTTTCAGGAATTATCAGGTACAAGATTTTCTTTACAAAGACATTGTTACTTACTACATTCACACACTACTGAAAAATTATGATCTGATGTAGAAAAGTGAACGATGGCTGAGGATTTTTTCAGAAGCTGTTGTAGGTTTAAACTAAATCAACAAACTTGCAGTAATGGGATACCATTGGTGATAGTCACAGGGTGTCTGTTCAAATCCTACCCTGTTAAGATCTTAATTCTCCTGTTGCTGGAAATATAGAAAGAAACAAGTGTAATACTTTCTCTAAAATTACTTGTAGTTTTCAAGTGGATTAACATTTAATTGCTGATCAGCACAACATTTAAAAGACATGTGTTTCTCAAAAATTTCCAAGATCAAAAGAAAAGCCAAGATGTTTATCATGCTTGTGCCTAGACTCCCAACAGATAATCATCTCTTTAAAAAAAAAGACTAAAAAAACTATTTATTATTAAATTTTATTTCACAGTTTTCTTTGCTGATTTACCTTCAAGAAGAAAATGGCAGAATTCTTCTTTGAGATGTGTAAGAATCCTATAAATTAGAAATGATTTAAGTTAATTTGAGGTTCACAGTGACAGACAGGGTTTCTTTGATTTCATGTGCTGTGTGAAATAGGGCGTCCTCCAACCCAGTGTGGCACCCTAGGGTGATTGTTAGTAGGGAGTTGTAAGGTGATTTGAGGTGATGGAGGTTTCCAGCACTTACCATATCTACAGATTGGTACTGAGGTCACTGTTAAATCGCTAAGTGCAAGTTCTGTATTGGTATATATAGATATGAACTTTGTTTATTTACAACAATTATGAAACAAGTTATTTCAACTTATATTAATCCCTCTTGTCGGCCCGGATGTTAGTGTGGGGAGTCTTAATGTCTTAATGTTGGAGTAAACCAGATTACCTGGGGAAAACCCACGTGGTCATGGTCGGGCAGGTGACCCCATACCTTTTCACCTCCAATCGGGGAATTGAACCCCGGCCTTGGTGAAAGGCGAGTGTGCTATCCACTGTGCCACCCAACCACCCAGTATTGGTGGCTGGGACATATAATTTATTGTATTTTCAAAATACATGTTTGATAACCAACAAGAAATAGAATGGTACTAATCCCCTGTTAAAGGGAATAATACAAGTTCTGTATGTATAGCCTGATCTTGTCGTTGTATTTTCGAAATACATGTTTTGAAAACAAGATAATAGGGAAGCATCACTGAAAAAACTGTAAAACACATGGATTGATGAACATTTTTGTGAGAACAAAACAGGAATGTCATTTAAAAAACATAATGACCTACTACTGAAAGGAAGAGCTCACACTACTGCTAGATGTAATGCCTTTCTGTTAGAATTCATGACTAGATGTATATTGATTTGTGTGGGGGACTGTACAGGGACTACTAATGGAGACTGGCCCGCTGAGGACACGCACACTTGTCATTAAGGGAGATAATCACTGTATCTNACGAAAAAATGAAAAAAATACACGGTAAGGGTCCACCAGTGTTAGTACTTATGTAAATTACGGGACAGATGGTGATGCATTAAATGTTAAGATTTATTCCAGTTTCACTTGAGGGCGTTGAACTTAAGCATCTGTCATTTGAATGTATGGTAGAGTGGTCACGATGTACGCTACGATAATCACAATAAGTTGATAATAGTCACTATGTATGCTACTGTAGAGATCTACTGTAGAGATATATTAGCCGTTACAATAAAGGATTTCTATAAATGTTTTTAACGTCTTTATAATGATGAATTTTCTGGATATTTTTCTACTGACGAGAGATGAAATATTCAGAAAATAAAAAAATATCATTAAAAATCACGACGGGTTAAAAGCTAATTCATCCTGAGGCATGAATTTGATTGACTCTGAAGTTGTGATACAAAGCTGCCGTAATATCTTGGTTAATAGAAATAGTGGATAAATGTGACATTTCTATTTCTCTAATCATTTTATTTTAAAATATGTACTTGGAAGGTTAACAGATATTGTAGGGTTTTGTTCTTCAGTGTTGTGAGAGAAAGAAAATACTGAGGCCTCCCACCAGCTTTTCAAGGTGAGAAACAAAACATATATTTTCTTGTAATTAGATTTTTTTCTCTGTGTTAACATTTAATTTAATTTGCTCTGTTTACCATGCACACTGTTAGCCTTTTATGTTTTTGTGAACAGAATTAAGTGATAATAAACAGTCAAATGTTACAGAGGCACAGATGGGAGTCGAGTCATCACCGTTTTATATTCCGTTTATCCTGGCAATGAGACAGGATGCTGAATATTTTATTTCTTATCTACAGATGAATGGACCTCCTGTTAATTGTTTAAAATTGAGATGTCAGATTTTCTGACATTTATAGGCACTCTCTTGTCTAATAAAATGATTCTGTTCAAAATTGTGATGTTTTAGTCAGTATCACAAAAAAGGATTGACTGAAGTTAAACTATTAGTGTTAAATCTGGTTAGAGCCCACGAGATCGCTGTGATATTTGTAACCAGGGATGGTAGTAACACATTGTATTGTTGGACAGATGTTCTGGTGTATCGCTGTAACTCTTGTGTCTGGGAGATAGAAAAGATACCAATGAGGAAATTAGATTAGTATTATTTATATATATGTCTGTGGTGGGTTTACTGGAACTCTTGTATCCTGGAGATAGAAAAGCTAGTCACCAATGAGGAGACTGAATAAGTATTTATATATAGCCGTGGTTTAATGTTACGTTTTATTTCCTACAGAGTTATGTAATAGAGTTACAATAATTCTCTGTTGGCCACAATAGAACTTCCTTGACTTAAAAAATGGAGAAAAAAAATCTGTGTTGGCCAGTATATGAGGGCACTATGTTAACTCATTCACCCCTGAAGACACATTTTAATTCTCCCAATTCAAAGGTTGGAATATTTCATTATGAACTTTCTGGGGCGAATGAGTCAAGGCCTTAAGGGTAAGTTTTGCTATCATATGTATTTAATTATACTCTTGAAAAATAATGACCATGTATGTATCACCTTAGTTACTGCCACCATATTCCAATAGCTCTTTTCCTTTATAAGTTTCCCTTAATTTATAGCCAAACTCCTTTATAATGCCAACATTTTCTATAGACAAACGGTGGCAGTATAACAAGGTTTAACAGTACATATTGATATATAATCCAGATAAGATGTTACAATAAGTCAGAATCATTCACTGACAAGAGAGACAGGTTTAATAGAACTAAGTCAATTCACCTGGAAATAGTATATATCCTGTGTCACCATAGGATGTATCTTTTCTGGAGGAGCATCACAGCCATCCTCCTCATCAGCAAGGTGTGTGCTATACCTTAGATGTACTGCTGCAGCAGCTGCTAGCCAGTAATACAAGACTATAGCCCCCTACTGTTAGAGAACACAGACCATTACAAACAAGGTACTTGAGTTGCTGCCAGACGTTGGTCAGTAATGAGCAGCCTGTATACAATCATCCCGTCTATACCACAAACGGAAGGTCTATACCACAAACACAAGATCTATACCACAAATGCAAGATCTATACCACAAATGCAAGGTCTATACCACAAATGCAAGGTCTATACCACAAACGCAAGGTCTATACCACAAACACAAGGTCTATACCACAAACACAAGGTTTATACCACAAACACAAGGTCTATACCACAAAAACAAGATCTATACCACAAACACAAGATCTATACCACAAACACAAGGTCTATACCACAAACACAAGGTTTATACCACAAACACAAGATCTATACCACAAACACAAGGTCTATACCACAAACACAAGGTTTATACCACAAACACAAGGTGTCAAACAAATCAGCTGGTTTGGACATTGGACAAAGTCTACACCAATGTTTTCTGAAAGGAATATTTCTGAATTTGATATAGTTTTGAGGATGAGTTATTTTACTTCCTTTCTGTAAATTAAATGCAATTTGAGAAGAAGAAATATATTCTGTTACATTTTTGGAAGAAATAACTTGCTACATTGAGATATATGGTGTCAACTTGCTATTTTGTAGTATAAGTAGTTGGTAGCTTAATTGTTATATTTTGAGTTAAAATGATGGGCTATGTCGTATACATGGGAGATGAGCTTGCTCTGTTTTAGGAATAAATGTATGGTTGGTGAGCCTGAGTGTATGGTTGGTGAGCTTGAGTGTATGGTTGGTGAGCTTGAGTGTATGGTTGGTGAGCTTGATATGTTGTGAGTTTTGAGTGTATGATTGGTTAACTTGATCAATTGTGAGTTTTGAGTGTATGATTGGTTAACTTGATCAATTGTGAGTTTTGAGTGTATGATTGGTTAACTTGATCAATTGTGAGTTTTGAGTGTATGATTGGTTAACTTGATCAATTGTGAGTTTTGAGTGTATGATTGGTTAACTTGATCAATTGTGAGTTTTGAGTGTACGATTGGTTAACTTGATCAATTGTGAGTTTTGAGTGTACGATTGGTGAGCTTGATCAATTGTGAGTTTTGAGTGTACGATTGGTGAGCTTGATCAATTGTGAGTTTTGAGTGTATGATTGGTGAGCTTGATCAATTGTGAGTTTTGAGTGTACGATTGGTGAGCTTGATCAATTGTGAGTTTTGAGTGTACGATTGGTGAGCTTGATCAATTGCGTGTTTGAGTGTATGATTGGTGAGCTTGATATATTGTGAGTTTGAGTGTACGATTGGTGAGCTTGATCTATTGTGAGTTTGAGTGTACGATTGGTGAGCATGCTCTGTTGTGAGTGTAAATGGTTGATGAGAGCGTGCAGCATTCTGTAGAGCTGTTTTACTATAGCTGGTGGACAGTAGTCACAGACCATCAAAAGCTGCTGTGCCATGGGGCTGTGATCCTCTTATCAAGATGCAATGGTTATGATAGAGAACAAAATGTCAGATGGCAGCAAAAAGATATCAGCTATCACAAGGTTGTGATTGTAGAAACACAGAGACTCTGATACTGCCACAGTAGGCAGATGCAGGCTTTGTTTCTGGTTTCTGAACTCTCTCAAACCACAAAAAAATGGAAATGAAAATGGTTGATCTCTAACCACCAGATGGTGGGGCACTTCACTTGGTTGACCTCCAATCAGATATTGGATAATTTTTGCAGTTACAGCATTTTATTCTTAGATATTTGAGATTATTTTGCAGTTTCAAACAAATTAATGACAAAAGATCAGATTATTCTCCTGTGTCTCAATTTTTTTGTTTATTATTAATGACCCAAGTTATTGTTTAACTGGAGATTTACGACTGCCGTAGACCCCTATATAGCTAGTAGTAAACGAGGCGGCGAGATTAAAACAACATATAAAATGTCGAGATGGTCATTAATATAAGAGGTGGTAATGGTGAGCCGCACCAGTGTTTGCGGGGTGTGATAGATTTCACTATAAGGCCACGGGGAGACGTGGCGCCAGTACATCTTATCACAGTCCTACCATAACTTCATGCATAATTACGCAAGATCGTCAGAAAGGAATTGATGGACATTGGTGTAGAAATGAATCAGTTCATTAATTGGTGCCTGGTTGCCTCCTTGAAAGTACTGGCTTCCTGATCGGCCTACGATCCTGGGAATCATGTGGGTGATGTCCCTGTGAAAACTGGTTCATTTATTTGTTTATTTGCAATTTACTGGCCAGCTAAATGGTTCCCGTAAAACGTCCTTGATCAGGCTAAATATCTCACTTTTCTGGCCTTCTGATCAGAAATTACTGTATGATAGGGATGGTAAGGTATAGTCACCTGGGTTTAATTGTAGCAGTTCCAAAGGGGGGAAATTGGTTGGCCTCTGATCAGTAAAACGGAAAAGCTGTTTCACCTCATTTCATTAAATCAAATGACCTGTGGTCACCAAGATGAGGTCAAATGATTGACTTTGGTATCTAAGGAGGGGAATGTGACCTCTTACCCCTAAAGAAGAAAAGCTGATTGACCCTAAGTCACAAAATTGGATGTTTCTTGGTTTCTGGTCACTAAGATTCAGTATTGTAATGACTAAAATCTGGTTGCCACAGTAGGGAAGTTGATTGACCTATGGTCACTAATAAGGTAATGAAGCAATGATTGATCTCTGGTAAGATGACCTGTATCACTGACTTCAGCTATACTTAGCTGTGCATTCTTCCCATAGAAATGTGCTATTGTTATGTTTTCATACTTTCATGTAGTGTCGACGTTGGTTCAGCTTGTTGAGTAAATGTAAAATTACTTTCATTGTAAGTAATAATGTATTTTACTTTATATGTAAAATTATTTCAAGCATATCATACTGAAATGTTTCAACAATACCTGATTCAGGTCCAATAGATAATGATTCAGAAAAATTTATGAATTACTGGAAAACACTAACCATAGTTTCAGGAATATGACATAATTGACATGGAGCCTGCGTCAGTTTGACACACACATACACGTATATATTGTGTATGTATGTATGTATAAGTAGAGGAATGATGTTTATCAATACCTACTTGAGATGTCCTCTTGACCTTCCTCTTAAAGTCTGCAGTATTGGCCAGACGACCACTTACAGATTTTTACAAAAGTCAAGTACTGATTGAGACTAAAAATAAAGTCAGTCTGTGATCTGGGATATCTGTGACATTATAGTCCCAAGGGTACTCCAATACATGTCTATAAACCAGGGCGACCTATAAATATACCTAGTATACAACTTTGTCTTGAGGTAGAGTTCCTGCAGTTTGGAAGATGGCTTAAATGGTATTCCAATGGCAGATTGCTTGATACCTTGTCACACTGGTTTTAAATACAGACAGCTATGTGGCAGATTTTGTACACAGGATTACAGATGCCTTCTAGCTTCGCTGTAGTGGGAATTTCCCTTTAACTCTGTGGTAGAGTATCCGACTAGGAACCTATGGGTCGCGGGTTTGATCCCCGGTGGAAGCACACTACTCTATTTCCTGTTACACGTGTTAAGATGACTTACTCTGTTTAGTTGTCTACAATCCTTTATGTATGTGGATTACAGCGTATTTACTTCTTATTGTCGATCTGATCATTTATTATAATCCACTTTATTTCAGATTATAGCCTATAAAACTGATAAGTTAATTTATACTCTTATTTGTTGTTACAGATCCTGTATGCTGATTCCAAGTGACCAGCAGCTAAGCGGTCAATCTCCCGCACGGATTATGTGAATAGCCTGTTGATTCCTGGAGTTGTACTTTAATTATTAACCTATCTGTGGATTGATGTGTGCTTAGTTCTGTGGATACTAATTGTTTACCTGGATCTGGGAACAAAATCATCAACCAATCAGGGGATTTTATACCTACAGGTAGGTGTATCAATAAGTTTTATTACTAGATAGCATGCATGTTGGTCTGGTCTGACTTTGGTAGATAATGTTGATGAACTGCAATAATTGGACTTCATATCCCCATATAGAGGCAACATTACCATGGTATAAAGCCCATTTTACCTCATCTGTATTAAAAATGTAACAACATTTTTCATTGGTCAATAACTACACAAACCTGCAAGAAATACAGGCCCCCCCCCCCCTAAATTACACACACACACTAATACACACCACACTCCTCTGCCATGCATAAACATATATCACATATTGTGTTTTGGAGATGAATAGACAAGCTAATTTGCATTCTAACTTTAACCGAGTAAATGTTTGTTGTTATACTGACATACTGATGTTTGTTGCGATGTCCATATCAGATTCAGCCAATAACTTGACGTTAACAGCTTCAAGTATCTCGTTTCATCATTTGACAATACATTTGTTGTTTGTTGTCCTTTAAATATGCTAATTTAAGTTTGAAATATGCATCATAAGATGTTTAGGAATAAGATTTTTATGGTTGAAATCTATTAAAAAGAAACACAATCTTGTTTTGCTCCAACTCTATACACTGGGGGTAAGTTGGATACAGAAAGTGCATTGAACCCTGAGAGAAATTGAGGTCATGTACATAAATTATAACAAGTGCATTAAAACCTCTCACATTGCAACAGGTCTAATATTGAGGGAACAACCCAATTGAGATTTTTGAGGTTACCTGACCATAGGTCATGGTAACCTATTGATAGCCTTTTGTCCGTCGTCGTCCGTCATCGTGCGGCATGCGTCGTGCGTTAACTTTTCCTTGTGAACACGATAACTTCAGTAAATGTTAACTGATTTTGATGAAACTTTGTATACAGCCATATATTAATAAGATCTTGGACGAGTCCAAAAATACGAATTATTGGACAGACACTTACAGAGTTATTGCCCTTAGTAATAATATTATTATTGGACCTTGTGAACACGAGAACTTGAGTAAATGTTAACCGAGTTTGATGAACCTTTGTATGCAGCCATATATCAAAAAGATCCCGGACTCTAAATGGAAATTATTCGACAGTAACTTACAGAGTTATTGCCCTTTGTAATAATATTATTATTGGACCTTGTGAACATGATAACTAAAGTAATTATCAACCAAGTTTGATGAAACTTTGTATGCAGCCTTATATCATTAAGATCTCGGATGGGTTGGAAAATGGGAATTATTTGACAGTCACTTACAGAGTTATTACCCTTTGTAATAATATTATTACACTATTTTGTATTGGACCTTGTGTTCACGATAACTTGAGTAAATATCAACCAAGTTTGATGAAACTCTGTATGTAGCCTTATATCAATAAGATCTCGAATGAGTTTGAAACTGGGAATTATTTGACAGTAACTTACAGTGTTATTGCCCTTTGTAATAATATTATTATTGGACCTTGTAAACACGATAACTTGAATAAATGTTGACGGGGCTAGTTCAATGAAACTTTGTCCGGTAATTATTTGACGGTAACCTGCAGAGTTATTGCCCTTTATCATTATATTTTATATTTGTCCCTGTGATGTTGATTGACATTATATATACACAAGAATAGATGTAAATTCATGTGGTACACTTTTTTTTTCATTCATGATGCATTTTTGCTACTAACAAGGTGCTATTAAAATTTTGTGCCTTATTTAATAAATCATTGATTTACGCTTTTACTTGTTTCTTTTTACCAAGAACAGAAGACATACAGTTACCAAGTTTGTTCAAAACAGTCACACTCATTTATTTCAGTTATCATGTTCACAGGGTCCAACAATAATATAATTACCAAGGGGAATAACTATGTAAGTTATGGTCAAATTGGTCCGGTATTCAAACTCATCCAAGATCTCATTGATACAAAGCTGCAGACAAAGTTTCATCAAAATCGGTTCATATTTACTGAAGTTATTGTGTTCACAAGGAAAAATTAATGGACGATGCAGCAAGGTCACTCGGACCGACGAAAAGTATGAATTGGCCCCTGGATGACCGTCCTAATTTGAATCGAATGTCAGGTGACCGTTAAGGCCCATGGGCCTCTTGTTTAGTAATCTGGAAAATCATCTATGAAAATTTATTCTTTTTCCGTAATTTGCAACAGAACTGGTGACTAGGAGTGCAGTTGTAGCCATTGTTTAGTGCAGTGTTTAAAAGTTACTGTGGTGAATTTATGATGGAGAAAGCTTTATCGCTCACCTTAAAAAATGTTTTGCAAAATAAAAGGTTTGGCCTCCATAATGGAGGAGATTTACAAGCTAATCTCGGGTCATGGAGTTCTCTGATGTATCTGATGAGTATTTACAGGGAATTTCTTAGTTCTCAGAAACAGTGAAATCCCTACAATTAATTTTCAGCTTCTAAAATAACATCTTTCCATTTTTGTTTACATTACGAACTCCATCAAAGTTTAATGTAGCACACTTGATACATAAAGAATGATTTATTACAAAATAGAAATTTTAAATGTTTTACAAACGTTTGGTAATTTTCACCACTTAAGTTTAGGAGTTTGTAGCTGCTGAAATGTTGCGATTTTTGTGCCTTATCTGTTCACTTTTAACAGTTTATCAGAGTGTTAGATGGTATCATTTGAACTTGCGCTATGGTAGAACACATAAAATGATGCTCCGCTAGGCATTACTTTGTATTACTGATTGTAGAAGATGTAGCCCTACCTGACAGGTAGGTAGTAGTGATGCCCCCAGCTATGTAAACTGTTATATCAGTAGGTAGCATATGTTCCTCCCTTCGATGTTATATCTTGTGATAATTAAAGTAGACCGTGTGTAATGTCATTTATAGTTTCCGGGGTGTAAGAGCTATTAACTGATTTTTTTATAGACTACACATAGTTTCTTGTTTTCTTTTACCTATTTTAGTTACACTGAGACACCTGTTCTAGTAACACAGGTACACCTGACCTAGAAACACAGGGGCATCTGATCCAGTTACACATGGACGTCTAACCTAGAAACACAGTGACACCTGACCTAGTAACACAGGTTACCTGACCTAGAAACACAGTGACACCTGACCTAGTAACACAGGTTACCTGACCTAGAAACACAGTGACACCTGACCTAGTAACACAGGGGCATCTGATCCAGTTACACATGGACGTCTGACCTAGAAACACAGTGACACCTGACCTAGTAACACAGGTTTCCTGACCTAGTTACACAGTGACACCTGACCTAGTAACACAGGGACATCTGATCCAGCTACACAGGGACATCTGACCTAATAACACAGGTATACCTGACCTAGTTACACAGGGACATCTGACTTCGTTACACAGGTATATCTGACCTAGTAACACAGTGACACCTGACCTAGTAACACAGGTATACCTGACCTAGTTACACAGGTATACCTGACCTAGTTACACAAGGACATCTGATTCAGTAACACAAGGACATCTGACCTAGTAACATAGTGACATCTGACCTAGTTACACAGTGACACCTGACCTAGTAACACAGGTATATTTGACCTAGTTACACAAGAACAACTGATCCAGTTACACAGGGACATCTGACCTAGTAACACAGTGACATCTGACCCAGTAACACAGGTATACCTGACCTTATTACACAGTGACACCTGACCTAGTAACACAGGTATACCTGACCGAGATACACAGTGACACCTGGCCTAGTAACACAGGTATACCTGACCTAGTTACACAGGGACACTTGACCTAGTTACACAGGTATACCTGACCTAGTTACACAGGGATATTTGACTTTGTTTCACAGGGACACACCTGACAGAGTTACACATGGACATCTGACCTAGTTAAGCGAGAACATCTGACCTAGTAACAAAGGTTAATATTCCTAGTTACTCAAGGCACTAAGGTTATCATGTCAAGTTTAGTCACAGTGGCATGTTGTCTGTTGTCCATCTGTCAATCATCAACTTCTTCCTTTAAAACACTACAGGTACAGAATGTCAAATTGTTACAGATCATCCCTGGGTCAAGGAAACTGAAAGTTGTTTAACTAAAGGGTGTTGTCCCCTGAAGGATAGGGGTGCAGAGGTGGGGGCAAAAAAAGGAAAATAGATATTTATATTTCGAAGACACTTGAGTCCTTAAGTATAGGTGAAGGAGGTTTGACCTTATTTGGCAAGGAACATCCCTGTGTCAAGGGAACTCCATGTTGTATAATGAAAGGATGTGGCCTGCCCTGAGGGGCAGGAGGGACAGACTTAAAAACGGAAATGATATAGACTTTATTTAAGAAGGTATACTGTAATAAGATTACGGTATTTAAGAGTATAACATGTTTTAAGGGGTATATAACTGAAGTTAGGGGAAAGCTGGGTCTTTTGTCCAAGAATAAGTTTTTCTTAAAGGGATACTGTGTGTATTTTAGAGGTATACTGTACTACTAGTACTTAATCAAACTTATTGGAAAATGCTTATTAAGGGGTACTGTATATACTACGTTTAAGGGTCCCCGTACCACTGCCTAAAACTGCAACAATGCAATGGACACTGTTTTCCCAGCTTGACTACATCTTTGATAAATCATTTCTGAAAAAGAAACCATACCTTGCTAGACTTTAATAAAAAAAAAAAAAAAAAAAAAGTGAACAACAACAACAGTGAACAACATCAACAACAGTGAACAACAACAACAACAGTGAACAACAACAACAACAACAGTGAACAACAACAACAACAGTGAACAACAACAGTGAACAACAACAATGAACAACAACAACAGTGAACAACAACAATGAACAACAACAACAGTGAACAACAACAACAATGAACAACAACAACAGTGAACAACAACAACAGTGAACAACAACAATAAACAACAACAACAGTGAACAACAACAGTGAACAACAACAACAATAAACAACAACAGTGAACAACAACAATGAACAACAACAGTGAACAACAACAACAGTGAACAACAACAACAGTGAACAACAACAGTGAACAACAACAACAGTGAACAACAACAACAGTGAACATCAACAACAGGGAACAACAACAACAGTGAACAACAACAGTGAACAACAACAACAGTGTTGAGAGTGTAAAAGGACCATTGACTACTTTACTTGTCTACGAGAGTGTCCTTGTAAATATATGTTCTACAGTTATATCTAAAATAAGGGGGGTTACTGGTAGATACAAAAAGTCCCAGTGCAGTGGGAAAAGGATCATTAAGAGGTATACTGCCTTAGGGTACCAGAGTACTGTACTGTATTTGTTCAGCCCTGAAGAAATATTGTTAAGTTAGAGAGTTCCACTTCTTTTCTTCTTTATACAGGCCCTGAAAAGTTATTTTCCTGATAATTCTTTTTTTGGTTGGCCTATTGAGGGAGTAAGGACTTTCAGAAAAAAAAATCATAGTAATATTGCAAAAACGTTTGAACTTAATATATATCATGATATGTAGCATATAGTGGAGTAGAAAAGCTCCCTACTTTATAATAAAAAAGTCTTTGGGGTTCATAAACTCAGATGCTGGTCGGTCTGTGAAAAAATAGTATTTACTTCATGTTTAACTCTTTGCTTTGGTAAAGGGCAAGCTACTCCAAGTCTGAAAAAATGCCATACAAATAAGAACTCTTCTTAAATGGAAATAAACATCAGCACTGGAACACTCCACCTTAAAAGGATACTGTATTTAAGGGTACCTTGTACTGTATTTGTTGAACCCAGAGTCGGTGTATATTAAAGGGACTATATTTAGGAGGAATATGGTATTTAAGGGTTCCTAGTACTGTATTTTTAAACATGAACACTGGATAGGTCCCAGATGGACAATCATTTTGTGGATGAAATGGAGAAGAAACATAACAAGTTTAACACATTACCAGACCACAGACTGGTGAGATGGACCTATGGAGGGGTACCGTTAACATAATTTACCCTAGCAGTCTAGCTTCTCTCCCCTGATCCATGACCCATTAACGTCACAGTATGATCCTGCAGGAATGTTGATTTACCATCCAGAAACTCATTATTTGACATTCTGTCTACTGCTGTGAGGTATTTTATAACACATATACATTCATTGTCAGTTATCAGATGTATGTCGATGTGTTAAAACATCACTTGGCTTTGCTTCGTCTTTCAATTTGATTTGGATTGAGTTTTACCCTGAGCTCTGTAGAATCGATACACATGGTATATAAACTTGCGGATTTAATGCTGAACACTAGAATCAATAGTAGAGTTGCGTCTCGATTACATTGCCTTTGAAATGAGTCATCACGTTAAATGTCAATGTCTCACCTATGTTCTATTCTGCAAGGTTTTTAAAAAATACATTCTTAACTTTTGTGAATGCTGGTGTGGTCTTTTGACAGCCATTTTGATATATCCGGGCCTTGGGCAAGAACCCATTGCCTTCATCACCTGGGCGAATGTTCAACATTAAAGCCAAAAGTGAGGTTCTACCAAGCAAGGCGCTAGGAAATCAAAATGTAGTTAGAAGTAAAGAGAACTATAAAGATCTCAAATATTGCAATAGGTACAGCAGATTTATTTTGATCGCTTTTGTGTCCCCAAGTTGAGGGCAAAAAACAAGCAAGTCCCCAATTGTGGAGAATGTCCTGTACACACATGTACAACACAGAATCGTTCCACTGGGAAATGTCGTCTAAGATATATACACACATGTACAACACAGAGTCGTTCCACTGGGAAATGCCGTCTAAGATATCACATATTTTGTTAGAATACTAGTAACATTGTTGATGTTTCTATTACTGAATAAGTGCTTATTTGGGGGGATTCGGCCCCCGGTAAATTTTAGCGAATCATCAAATGATAAAGGATCACATTGATATATTGGTGCACTGCAATGTAGGTGATAGGAAACACTGAAACTGCAATTGGAACGATCACAATTTCACAAAATATTTGAAATGTAAAACGAATTAAAATCAGGATTCAAATACAAATCCTGTTAAAAGCAATGACAAAGCTTATATCAACTCAGATTGATATAACATTCAGGGATTAGTGTTGTACACTTATTTAACTCATTCACTCTTGAAGACACATTTGAAATCTTCCAACTCAAAGGTTGGAATAGTTCATTATGAAATTTCAGGGGTGAATAAATTAAGAGAAAGAGCATGTATTTAAACTCAAATGACAGAGGAAGTGTATCCATCTAGGATACTGAGTTACAATCATTGTAAGACATGGAGGCTGACTAGGAGATGTTAATGGTATATCTGTTACAGTGTATACTGTGTAAATCACACTCCTGGCTACATGCATTCTGTTGTCATTATTGAAAATTCTACATTGTAAATAATTGAATGATTGTCTGGCCATCAACATATGGGAGACATTCCCATGTAATCGTGGACTGCTAGCAAGGGCTGTAATTGATTGTAACAGTTTAGAAAGAAGATGAGAGTCAGTGATACCATCGAATTCTAGCCCAACTCCCTTGGGATCCCTCAAGGATTTCATTGGCCTTTGTTTTCTACCTCAACAGATGTCCTCTTGTTCAACACAATCATTGTAGTACCGACTAATGTGTCCCAAGGGGAAGCAATTACTTCTCAATTACAGTGGGTTTGAGATTGTGCATCCAGCATAAATGGGTTACATGGCAAACAATCTGAGACACAATACAGTGTTGTCATACCAGCAGTTAATGGTCCATTCTGTTGCATTAAAAGTGTGCACTGTCCTCGGTAAAAATAGCATGCAGAATGCCGTTACTAAGTTAACAGGTTCTGTACTTGTTTTTGCATAATATGTTTTTGCTACTATGCCAAAATTGTTGCCAGAGGTGAATGATCAGGTGGGGAGTTCTCTATGGAGGGTACCACACTTTTACAACAGTTACTCAACTAATGGGTTCTATACTTAAATGTAATATAATGTAGTTGTTGTAGCATTATAACATTACATCTCCAGGTTGTCATGTAGTTTTATCCCAATCTCAATATTTAATCATCCGGTAGGGATCTTTTCCACTTAAGAAATGAGGATATATAGTCATTCTGCTAGTTCAATCCTCCCTACCTAATATTTAATTGTTAACCTCTCCAGGAAATAAACATTAGGATGTATACCTAATACCTGCAGTGAATATTTAATTCTCAGAAGTCTTAACCTCTCAAAAAACGAGAATGATTTTGTTTTAACTTTTAATGTCATTATTCAATCCTAACATATAGGACTCTCTGGAAATTAAACTAGTTTGCATGTAATGAAGAAGTGTGTACCTTTTGCATAAATCATGCTGTTACCGTAGAAACGGTACACTTTTTTGGTGAGTTTGAATTTCTAACATGAATAATTGTCTAGCTTGTGCATAAATCCTTTTGGCAAAAATTATTGTGGAAAATGATAAATGGTTGAGGTTTTGTATTGGCAGTCATTACGTTATATAGTGTAGTGGAATCAGAACTCTCTGGGGAGTCATAGCTACAAACAGAATCAATACCAGTAATAGTGGGTTGGCGTAAATAATATATAGGATGCTATACTTAATGCTGTTTAGGACGATTCCTATGTAAGTCCACGGCAGCAGTGTTGTATACTAGCAAGGCTGATTGTCAGTGTACCTTCATGTCGCTCAGATCTCAAGGTCAAACACAGGTCAATGTTAATGATCAATAAAACTGATAAAGTAGTTAAGAACCACCGAGGTATCATACAGATAATACAATAGATCTCTTCAAAGTAGTTAGGAACCACCGAGGTATCATACAGATAATTCAATAGATCTCTTCAAAGTAGTTAAGAACCACCGAGGGATCATACAGATAATACAATAGATCACTTCAAAGTAGTTAGGAACCACTGAGGTATCATACAAATAATACAATAGATCCCTTCAAAGTAGTTAGGAACCACTGAGGTATCATACAGATAATAAAATAGATCTCTTCAAAGTCGTTAGGAACCACCGAGGTATCATACAGATAATAAAATAGATCTCTTCAAAGTCGTTAGGAACCACCGAGGTATCATACAGATAATTCAATAGATCTCTTCAAAGTAGTTAAGAACCACCGAGGTATCATACAGATAATTCAATAGATCTCTTCAAAGTAGTTAAGAACCACCGAGGTATCATACAGATAATTCAATAGATCTCTTCAAAGTAGTTAAGAACCACCGAGGTATCATACAGATAATAAAATAGATCTCTTCAAAGTCGTTAGGAACCACCGAGGTATCATACAGATAATACAATAGACCTCATCAGTTAAAGATATCCCCTATCATAAAGGAAACACGCTGTCAGACATTTTGCTGGTATTTTGTCCTTGACCAATCATCTGGCGGTTGCTACAGGAAACATTAAGACCAGTACATTGAGAGATATCAAAAGGGATATCACAGTAACATTTTTGTTGTTGTAGGTTTATATGAATGGAATTAGTAGAAAAAATTATGGTTTCCTATTGAATGTAATAAATTATATTTCACTCTTACAAGAGAATTTTCTGATATTTACACTCTTGGAAAATATTGGTCCAGATTTCTAGTCGGATGCTCTACCACTGAGCTAAAGGGAAATTACCTCTAGCTGAAGCTAGAAGGCGCCCTTAATCCTATATACAATTAAAACCTGCTTCACTACTCCCCCTTTTTAAATGTGTTTGCCCTCAGACACCATTTGTAACAGGAAAGAATAGTGTGCTTCCACCGGAGATTGAACCCTCGATCTCCAGGTTCCCAGTCGGACGCTCTACCACTGCGGGAAATTCCCTCTAGCTCGAAGCTAGAATGCGACCATAATCCTATGTACAATTAAAACCTGCCACACTTGTAAAACATTTATGGTATACCATGGGAAACCATGATATACCGGTATCCTTTATATCTGTATGTCTGTGTGTAAAGAATGTATGATTTATTCCATTCCATTTCTTATGCTTTTCAGGTAGGATGTTTCACAAGAGGACAAAGAGAAGACATTCCAAACAAGACCTATAGCGGTCAGTCAGATAGTGTTTAAACATGTCATAAGTAAGTGTTGTTTGTTTTGCTGTTTAATTATTGTCCAATTCCATACAAAACGTATAGCCGAGTATATACAGAGTTAGGGCCCTTTGTACATATTTGAAAATGCAGTTTGTCAGGAAACTGGGTGCTTGCAATACTTATCCTTGTTGGTACTATTACCTATTACAGTAGATTTCGCTTATTATCACTTCTGATTTGCCAGATGAAAATGTGATGTTAACTGGAACATGACATTAAGAGAAAATGTGTTTTTCTGACCATTTCAGGTGTCAAAACCCGGAAATGACCGTATTTAAATGTCCAAGTGATATGGTATTACAAAGAAGTTAGTTTAATAAAAAAAAATGTAACTAACGCAACTTTCTTTATTATCAGTGAAGTAATCGCTTGTTATTAGATTTAAATTTGCAGCCAAAATACTTGCTAAATTCCGGTGAAAATGACCTTCGATCGTATGTGACCAAATAAGCCTAGATCGACATAGCTGTCGGCTGCTAGTGTATAATCTGCTCCGTAGTAAGTCATAAAGAATGTCATGTTAGTACAAATTTACCTTAATCTTTGCATTGCTTTGATTTTTAAAACATCTTTGTAAATAAGGTAATTATGTACAATTGTAGTTGGAACTCTTTCAGTCCATAAATAACACTATAGGTGTTGAAGTTTTTGTGGTAGTAGGAAACCAATTTCAACGTCTAAAAATTGGAGATATTCTAGTGTGGCAGTTTTATTAACTAAATCTATTTATTGAAGGGGAATTACCCAAATCTATTTATAGTAGGGGAAATCTATTTATAGTAGGGGAAATCTATTTATAGTAGGGGAATTACCCTAATCTATTTAGGGAAAGGTTTATAAATATTATAGTTTTTTACGACTTTCAAATTTTTCACATTTTACACAAACTATGAAGTTAATCAAAAATTATTTTAAATCTTACAATTTTCAAAAATCTTCTCTAATATTTTCAGCCACACAGATTCATTCCTTCATCAGTTGTTCTTCGCAAAGACAAACAAGATGGCTGCATTCCAAAACCTCGTACCTACATTGCTTTTATTTATAAATATTCCGTCTTCTCTGCTGGAGAGAATAGGTAAGTGTGGTGTCAGACAGACTATAGGTGAACCGATTGATAGAAATATGTAAATTAGAAAAGAAGCAGAGGAGTTTGCTCATTATTAGAAACGAATATGATAGCAATATGAATACCTTAGAAATATACGAATATCAGATTAATTTCATGAGTTACTGATTCCTAACTTGTTCGATAGACTACAAACATTGGTTACATTTGAAACCTAATTTTTTTTAAAAGCATCTTGATTATATTGTCTTCGATCCTTTCATGTGTGCAGACCTTAAATGTTTCTCTACCAGTGATGTTAAGATGAGGGAAAAATAGTGCTTGCTGATAGTCATTGAGTCTCCAAAACTGATTATATATGTGATGTTGATTGTCTATGACCTGACGTCTGCCAACTTTTGTTCTTGAAGTGGACCGTCCACCCCAAGTGATCCAGCAACCGAGCCCCATTCCGTACCGGGACTGCCCCGAGTGTACCCAAGGCGACCGGGTCCTCGTATACTTTAAAGTGGGTGACACAATAACCCTGACCTGTCAGGCCAGTGGTCGGCCTGCACCAGAGTAAGTACACAATAACCCTGACCAGTCAGGCCAGTGGTCGGCCTGCACCAGAGTAAGTACACATTAACCTAACCTGTCAGGCCAGTGGTCGACCTGCGCCAGAGTAAGTACACAATAACCCTGACCTGTCAGGCCAATGGTCGGCCTGCACCAGAGTAAGAACACAATAACCCTGACCTGTCAGGCCAATGGTCGGCCTGCACCAGAGTAAGTACACAATAAACCCTGACCTGTCAGGCCAGTGGTCGACCTGCGCCAGAGTAAGTACACAATAACCCTGACCTGTCAGGCCAATGGTCGGCCTGCACCAGAGTAAGAACACAATAACCCTGACCTGTCAGGCCAATGGTCGGCCTGCACCAGAGTAAGTACACAATAAACCCTGACCTGTCAGGCCAGTGGTCGACCTGCGCCAGAGTAAGTACACAATAACCCTGACCTGTCAGGCCAATGGTCGGCCTGCACCAGAGTAAGTACACAATAAACCTGACCTGTCAGGCCGGTGCTCGGCCTGCACCAGAGTAAGTACACAATAACCCTGACCTGTCAGGCCGGTGGTTGGCCTGCACCAGAGTAAGTACACACCCTAACCAGTCAGGCCAGTGGTCGGCCTGCACCAGAGTAAGTACACAATAACCCTGACCTGTCAGGCCGGTGCTCGGCCTGCACCAGAGTTAGTGCACACCTTGACCAGTCAGGCCAGTGGTCGGCCTGCACCAGAGTAAGTACACACTCTAACCTGGTCAAAGAAAGTGCCCTGACCCTACAGTTACAAGGTGTATATCAAAACTAAAATTAAGGGGGGGGGTTACTGTTTGCAAGAAAAACAACATTGTTGTGAGACAGTTATCCTTCATATACATATCTTTTCTGCACCTTAGGATTAGCTTATATTCATGATTAGCTGAATTTGGTTGGTTCCTGACATCAAAATCTGACCAATCGCAAGGCTGATAGTTATATACTTTATAGATTATCAAAGTACCACTCAGATATTAAAGCCAGTCAATCCTACCATTTAGCTGCAAAGTGATTCACCTTTATCATTAACCCTTTAAGCACTGTAGACAATAATGGACTCATCCAGATCAATGCGTGGTAGAGTCTACTAAAGTTACATAGTGTGAAAGGGTTGATGGAAGCATTGGTCTGAGATCAAAGGTATGCAGGATTCTGTAACAGTTTCTAGACTGGTAAACTTGGATTATCAGCAAGATGGCTCATCACAAAATCCAAGGGTGCAGACCACTTATGTATATTGAGAGTGTTATCCTGGGATTATGTATATTGAGAGTGTTATCCTGGGATTAGTAGATAAACATGTGTCTAGCCACACATAGGAGTATAATGATACGATATGTGTCAGAACATTTACCCAGTTACGTACACTGAAATGTTGTTTCTTATTCTGCAGATACACATGGACGAAAAATGGAAAAGAAATAGACTTTGATGCCATAGAATATATATCACCTACTACAAATATCACACGGATAGTGTCAGAAGTGTCGGGTGGTTCATTAACAATTGATGAGACATCAGACTACGACGTGGCAATATACCAGTGTTCTGCATACAACAGACTAGGTAGATCACTGTCAAAAAAGGTTCAGATGATTAAAGCCGTAAATGAACCGTTTCCCTCAGTGACAGTTCCGAAGAGAGTGAGTGTTGTCGTGGGGAACTCGGCGACGTTAACTTGTAGTCCACCTCTAAGTATTCCCAAAGCAATAGTGTACTGGACCGACACCAATGACCCGTCCAGTGCAGGGTCAAGGATCAAGCTGGATGACCGAGTCGTCATGGATTATTCTGGTAAGTGTAAGGAAATAGGATCACAAGTTGTACCAAATTATATAAATGACTCTTTAAATAAACTTTAAATTGATACATTTGTTGGAAACATTGACTCCGTGAATAGGTAAGGATTAAATTATAAATTTTACATTGTAATGACTATATATCTACCTAAAACCATGTAATTGCAGGCCATTTAATTACAAAAAAAATTAAGAGTTTCTTATAAAAATCAAGACAGTAGTTTGCAGTTTGAGTTTTTAAAAAAAATTAGAAATACCAATCCTCCCTTAAAAAAATAAAAGCTCATTTAACTTTTATAATTTTCAATTAAAATTTCATAAAAATGTTTAAAAATATAGTGATGAATTCTTGTTGTTTATTTTTCTCAGGAAAGTTGCATTTTGCCAATGTGATACCATCGGACAATAGGAATGGCGAGGCCTACGTGTGTAACGCCTGGCAGAAAAGTGTCTTTAGATCCTTCCTTCAGGGCGACGACAAAATCATACAAACCAAAGGATGTAGGTTTTCTCCCCTTCTCAAAATAACTTTTGTTTTCTTATTTGATTGATTCTTATTTGATTGATTCAAAAACACATTGAATCATTTATCGATTTTTATCAGGTTTCTATGTCTGTGGTAAGATTAAGATCATCAATGATAAAATCAACTTTATCTGGGTTTTTTGGGGGGGTTCAATTGTCTGGAATTTCATTTCTCTAACATCACACAGAGATATCCACACTTTTATTCAGGAAAATGTGTATCTGTCTAATGCTAGGGTAAAGACATTGAGATTCCCCTGTCATAACAATCGCATGGCATCATGTCATAACAATCGCATGGCATCATGTCAACAATACCTTGACATCATGTCAACAATACATTGACATCATGTCAACAATACTTTGACATCATGTCAACAATACCTTGGCATTATGTCAGCAATACCTTGACATCATGTCAACAATACCTTGACATCATGTCAACAATACCTCGGCATCATGTCAACAATACCTTGACATCATGTCAACAATACCTTGGCATCATGTCAACAATACCTTGACATGTCAAAAATACTTTGGCATCATGTCAACAATACCTTGACATCATGTCAACAATACCTTGACATCATGTCAACAAATACCTTGGAATCATGTCAACAATACCTTGACATCATGTCAACAATACCTTGACATCATGTCAAACAATCACAGAAGATAACTCATTGGACTTACAGGAAGACCAGCAGCAATCAACCCTTGTGTTTCATGTAATCTTCACTTGTACTTTAGGTGGGAGATCAATAATCATTCCCCACCTTGGGGATAAGACTTAAACAAAATGTCAACCCAAGGATCAAGATTCTTAAATGTGTAGTCGAGGCTCTTATATTCGTCTACACAACAGCTGTGCATGGTCATAGGACGATGTGTCCACATTCACTGCTGCTGGGACTAGGATGTCAAAGTAAAGGGAACCAGAAATGGCTGCAGTAAAATTGACCATGATCTTCATCAATTGTAGATGTAACTATAAATTTATTGTCCCATGCTTTCACCGAAACGGGGGATATTTATATGGGTTCGTCCGTCCGTCCATCTGTCTGTCCGTCCATCTGTCTGTCCGTCTGTCACGCTTTGTTTCCGTGCAATAACTACAACAAATGTTAATCGATTTTCTTCAAACTTGGTCACAGGGTTAAATGCCAAGTTCAATCCACTTTCAGCGGACCCCATTTCGCGGAGTTATGGCCTCTTGAGTAACGAAAAATGTAATTATCTGCTGGGTTTTGTTTCTGTGCAATAACTATAACAAATGTTAACCGATTTTCTTCAAACTTTGTTTGATTTTGATGAAACTGGTATATAGGGATATTAGGGAACTGCTAATTCAACTGCATTGGTTTCGTTGCCATAGCTACCACACAGAGGCTTCTGATTGGTTGAAATTTAGATATTGTTAAGATTTTGATGAAAATTTGTATATAGGTATATTTGGGGACTGCGAATAAAACCACATAGGTTTCGTTGCCATACCAACCACACAAAGGCTTCTTTTTGGCGGAAATTAAGATATTGTTTGATTTTGATGAAAATTGTTATTTGGGTATAAGGGGACTGCGAATTCAACCGCGTAGGTTTCGTTGCCATAGCAACCACACAGAGGATTCTGATTGGTCGAAATTTAGATATTTTGTTATTTTTATGAAAAATGGTATATAGGGGTATATAGGGGACTGGAAATAAAACCGCATAAGTTTCGTTACCATAGCATCCACACGGAGGCTTCTGATTGGTAGCAATTTAGATATTGTTTGATTTCGATGAAAATTGGTTTATAGGGTATTAGGGGACTGCAAATTCAATCGCATACGTTCCATTGCCATAGCAACTACTTAGAGGATTCTGATTGGTTGCAATTTAGAAATTGCTCAATTTCACTCAAATTTAGTATGTACATTGTATTGTAGGTGTACTATGGCAATGCGATCCCTTTCTGATGCATCTTTGTGACCATGGCGGCAGTTTGGGGGACATCTGTAATGGTCCCCCATTACAATTACCGTAAAAACCCATGTAATTTGCGCACCTGTGTAATTTGCGCAGGTACTTTTTGAGGCTGAAAATCGGGAAAAAAGCTTCTACTCGAATATTTTGCGCACCCAAAAAATCTGGGAAAAAAACGCTGTTCATTTATTTTTTTAAATATATTTCTAGNTATGTCTCAACAGCACGATACTCACATGTTTAAACCTAACCTCAATAATGTTAACCTACAATATTTCCTGCAAGCGGGGGATACAAATTCCACGAATTTGCTTGTTTTGTTGTAGCTATGGGTAAATTTCCAGTGAGTAAGATGTGGAACTCCAATAGAACAGTGACTGGACTCCTGGGTGAAACGGCAAAGTTCATGTGTATATTTGCCGGCAAGTAAGTGTGCAATGAAGTACTAAAACAATGGTTTTGTTTCATTCTTTCTGGTATGTATGTGGCACACATGTAATTCACATAAAGAAATTCTCACTGTGTAGCTGTAAGACAAGGCTTAAACCAATAAACAGTTCATATAAAAGCATTAAGTATATGTACATACGAGTGATTGAATTTTACATTAATTAAATTTTACATTAATTAATAATATAAATTTAAAAACAATTATTCCTTCCTCATTGGGTGGATCCTAGTAACCTAAGGTCGGTGATTTGAGATATTGACTCAACGTAACTACATTTTTGGAAACAGCAATTCAATATTATCATGTGATGTCACTTCAACTGCAATGACACTGTATATATATGCTGTCAACCAAGTTCTGTATTTTTCTCATATCAAATGTAACAATGACAGACTTGTATTTCAGTAAATATGTGGTTATTTGGCCCGGAAAAGTGCTATTGAGTCAAGATTGAGGTTAATATCTCTTCCACAGGTCCATGTAACCACATGTTTACCCAAACAGAATTCAATAATGGATAAATATCCTTTTGGGGAAAAAGATTGATGTTAATATAGTATCTTCTCCCCTTGGGGTAGCATCTGACTTGTTATATACCGCTTACAATTGGTTGTTTCAGTCCTACTCCTAAGATAATCTGGAAACACAGTGGCAGTCTCATGGAAAACACTGGACATGAGCTCATAATCAAAAACCTCAAATACAGTCACCAGGGAGACTACGAGTGTGAAGGGCAAAACAAGCTCTCCAAGGGCATCACGGTCACATTTTCTCTCACCATCCAGTGTAAGTCTCCCCATACTGACCTGTAGGTCAAAACAGAGCATATAAGTCACATGTTCTCTCACCGTCCAGTGTAAGTCACCCCTTACTGACCTGAAGGTCAAAACAAGCTCTCCAAGACATCTAAGTCACTTGTTCTCTCACCATCCATTGTAAGTCACCCCTTACTGACCTGTAGGTCAAAACAAGCTCTCCAAGACATCTAAGTCACTTGTTCTCTCACCGTCCAGTGTAAGTCACCCCTTACTGTCCTGAAGGTCAAAACAAGCTCTCCAAGACATCTAAGTCACATGTTCTCTCAATGTCCAGTGTAAGTCTCCCCTTACTGACCTGTAGGTCAAAACAAGCTCTGCAAGACATCTAAGTCACATGTTCTCTCACCGTCCAGTGTAAGTCGCCCCTTACTGACCTGAAGGTCAAAACAAGCTCTCCAAGACATCTAAGTCACATGTTTTCTCACCGTCCAGTGTAAGTCACCCCTTACTGCCCTGTAGGTCAAAACAAGCTCTCCAAGACATCTAAGTCACATGTTCTCTCCCCGTCCAGTGTAAGTCATCACCCCATACTGACCGGTAGGTCAAAACAAGCTCTCCAAGACATCTAAGTCACATGTTTTCTCACCGTCCAGTGTATAAGTCATATCCAGTATTTTTATAAAGAGTATTGCTTTGATAGTATCATTTGTACATATTCAATTATTATTGTGGTTGGTTGTGTATCCAATGATCTTCGTAATTAAATCAAATTATTTTTCATGAAACAATGGAATTATTTCAACATAATTTTCACTATCTTTCCAATTAACCAAATAAGGTATTGACTAGTAATAGTTAATACTCAAGACAACATTCCTGCAGTGTAGGATCTCAATTCAGTATATTTTATATATAAATGAAACTTGTTTTAATCCTACAGCGAAGCCATCTTGGGCTACACCACCAGTGAATCAGGACGTGGGAGTGACGGAAGATGCTACATTTCAATGTATACCACAGGGTCTACCTAAACCCACAGTGGAGTGGTTCATCAACGGCAAACCTATCAGTGGTCAGTACGTCAACTACCGTCCTAATCTGTTTGAATTCTATCAATACTAGAATTTAAGCCTAGCCTGCTAAAATAAGTAATTGCCAACCCATATTTAGGTTCCAGATTTAGCGAGACCAGAAAAGTCATGCAGCCATTTATAAACAATCCTCATAATTTTGCTGTGTACGATGCTTTGTAATAGCTAACTATGATAGATTTGGAGGCTGTTTTCATGGTGTTGGTTTGTCTAACTCATTCCATACATATTAATTAGTATATTTTCTTCGTTTTCAGAAGTACCAGCTACTCGGAGGACCCTAGCTAACGATGTACTGACATTCCAGAATTTAGATAAACAAGATTCTCAGGTGATACAGTGCCTAGCAACCAACAAACATGGCACCTTATGGGCAGACGTATACCTCAATGTCCTCGGTAACCAAATTATTCTCAATTAGAACCTTTTAAAAAGTTCACCATAATTAGAATCTGTAGAAACAATCAAATTGATGTGTTTTATCATTGAAATGAAGCTTTCAGTATATTCCTCCCTCTGTATGATCTCACACTCCTGTCTGACACCATTTGTGATAGTGCAGTTACTGGTGATGGCTTTTGTAGAGAAAATGAAGCTTTAAAAGAAACTAGACACGGGTCAATTGTTGGGGACCAGGTAGCTGGATTGGTATAGCATCCATCTAGAGTTCAGAAGGTCTCAGGTTTGAACCCTGGTCTGGAAATCACAAAATTAAAGAAAAGAAATAGGAGTAAAGCATATAACTGAAGTGTTACTTTATTTGTCACTATGTCATTTAAATCTGCTTTAACTCATTCGCCCCTGAAGACACATTTGAAATCTTCCAATTCAAAGGTTGGAATAGTCCATTATGAAATTTCAGGGGTGGATGTTAAAATAAAGGTAACAGGTACCAACATCTCCTTCCAATAATCTGCATACACCTCTGATGTATTATTGCAGATGCAGACACTATACTATATTATTACCACTGTAATGACAATGAAATATTTGTTCCTTTTCAAAAGAAAATTCCATGAAAATCACATGTTACCATGCATTTTGCAGAATTGTAGTTGTTTGAAATCTGAATGTTTGAAAATAGAAATAATAGAAAAGACAAAGACATGAAAGGTGGAGTCAAACTCGGGACCAATTCTAACGTCTACAGTTTATCAATCTTACCATACAGGAACTAAAGTACAAACACAGCATCAAGATGAGGCTCCAATTTATTGACCTATTATGAAAATAATCTGATTGGAACTCTTCATTGCAATTACAACTGATTCAGTGGTACCCTTTTCCTTAATTGAATCCAGCACATGTCACAACTGTCTGAAATCAACCCTCATTTGCTGCTTTTAAAATTCCAGCCTACGCACCTGAGATCACCAGTGGCCCCGGACAGCTGACCGTAGCTGAACGCCAGTCTGTGACCTTGACTTGTGTCAATGATGGAAAACCACAGCCTGTACTGACGTGGAACAAGGGTGCACAAATCCTTCGTGGGACCCGGTACACACAGACCGGATCGTCTATAACCATCGCAGTAAGATTCAAGCGTTTCAAAGTACTGCAAATTTGCAAATGAACTAATACTTTCTGAAAGACCTATGTTAATTTCTCTTTAAGGTGCAGCACTTGTGTACCATCTATCATCTGTTCTTCCTCTATCTCCCCTCAATCCATTATCCTTCTTCAGTCTTCCATCAAGGCCTTGTCCTTTGTCTCCCTTCATCCTTCTTTCCTTCGTCCATCACCCATCAATTCTGTCTCCTATCTATCCAGTTTCCTTTATCTGTCTATCCTTTTACCTTGTCTGTCTTCCCTTCATCCATTGTCCTTGGTCTGTCTTCTATCCTTCCTTTGTTTGCTGCCTTTCGTCCATCATTTGTCAATGGTCTGTCTTCCATTCATCCTATATCTTTAGTTTGTTTTCTTTCAGTTCTTTGTCCGTTGTATGTCTGCATGTCTTTTGTTTATCCTTTTTCTTTTGTCTTCTGTCCATCTTTTTCTTTGATCTTACTTCTGCCTATCAATCTTTGCCTATGGCCTTTCTTATATCCATCTATCTTTCCAGCTAGTTTTCTTGACCCTTAAGTACTCCAGGTCACTTACTTTGTATAGATTTTCAATATCCAGGATGACTTGGGTTTTTTTTAACATATGATATCATGATTGTATGAGTTGTTCCTTTCTTGAAGGATGTGTCCAGTGGGGATGGCGGCACCTACACCTGTGCGGCTACCAACGTTTACGGCACTAAATCTAGTACCGGCTCCCTAACAGTACGAAGTGAGTGTAAGATAACGTGAATACTAATTCATTCAAATGATATCATTTGAGACCCCAATTCAATGTAAATTCTCATTGTGTTAGACTTATATCCATAACAAATCAGGGATATAATGAACGGATTATACAAGTAATTACGGCGTCATCATAAACGTGTTTGTATTCCTCACAAAACAAGCCGTATCTGGCCATACATTGGATCATTCCTCACAAAACAAGCCGTATTCAGCCATACATTGGATCTTATTCCTCACAAAACAAGCCGTATCTGGCCATACATTGGATCCTATTCCTCACAAAACAAGCTGTATCTGGCCATACATTGAACATTCCTCACAAAAAAAGCCGTATCCAGCCATACATTGGATCTTATTCCTAACAAAACAAGCTGTATCTGGCCATACATTGAACATTCCTCACAAAATAAGCCGTATCCAGCCATACATTGGATCTTATTCCTAACAAAACAAGCTGTATCTGGCCATACATTGAACATTCCTCACAAAATAAGCCGTATCCAGCCATACATTGGATCTTATTCCTCACAAAACAAGCTGTATCTGGCCATACATTGAACATTCCTCACAAAATAAGCCGTATCCAGCCATACATTGGATCCTATTCCTCACAAAACAAGCTGTATCTGGCCATACATTGGATCATTCCTCACAAAACAATCCGTATCTGGCCATACATCGGATCCTATTCCTCACAATTTCCTCTCAATTGTTTTTTTCAGAGAGAACACGCATCGTCTCGGCTCCTCTGGACAAAAATGTCACGTATCCGAGCCCAGTGATCTTCAAATGTCAAGCATTCACAGACAGTGCAGAATCTGATAATCTTAAAATCAGTTGGCTGAAAGATGGCGTTCCCTTTGATATAAGTGATCCTAACATTGAGATGAGGCCGGATGGCTTCAAGATCAAGGAGACATCTAGTGCTTACACTGCTAACTATACCTGCTGGGCACACAATGGCATAGACGAGGCCAAGTCTGTGGCCCAACTCAAAGTCAGAGGTCAGTCGAAATGCACCCAAGTCAAGGTTGTTGGCCATTGTCAAGGTCGAATAATTCCAGAATTCATTTCAAATAAAAAAGTATATGGTTGATGATTAAAAGCAATAGATTGACTGAGATTATATATACTTGTGATATGAATATGAGAATTGACTAAATTGAAAGGATACTTGAGACAACATATTAATGATCAGCTATTATTTTAACCTTACAGCACCCCCAGATCCATCCAGCAACATCTTTATCCTTAACTGTGATGCCAGGAGTGTATCGCTGCGCTGGACAAAGTCCAGGGATAATTTTTCACCAATACAGCGTTACGTGGTAGAACAACACAACGGATTCAATCCTGGCCAGTGGAAGTTTCTGGCTGAAACTGACGGTACTGTGACAGAGGTCAATGCTGAACTCTCCGCATGGGTGAATTACACGTTTAGAGTAAAGGCGGTCAATGATTTCGGGGAAGGAATGCCATCTGACCCAACAGGTACTGTCTGTAGAACGCAGAAAGATTATCCTGACAGGCACCCAGAAAATGTCCACATCATCGACAACAAGCCAAACTTCCTCATCGTGGAGTGGGATGTAAGTCTTAGCTAAACAAACAAAAACGTAGCCAATGTTTTTTCTTCCTCATCGTGGCGTGGGATGTAAGTCTTAGCTAATCAAACAAACCGTAGCCAAAGTTTTAACTAATATACCTAGGTCAATTTCAAAATTATTAAATACAAGAACTATTTTGCTGTTGAACTTTGTTAATCAGGAAAAATCTAAATTTGGACACTCATTAATAGATTTCCATAACAGATTTGTAATCATTAATCCAAACTAGGCTCCGGATCAGGAGGAAGGGATTAATCAGGAACAGAGGGTCATATTCATATAAAAAGTAAAGTTAAAAAATCTGCGTTCTAGAAAGTTTGTGCAGGCATCAAATGCCTATAATAAAGTAAATTCTTTGTCAAATTTTCACAGACATGGCTTGAGTATGCACTATAATTCTTGCTATCTATAAAGTTTACATTTTCTGTGATGTCCTGTTAAAAGATTAAAAATGGAACTTAAGTAAAAAAAATCATCAAAAAGATCAAAAGTCATATATTCTGCAAAAGTGAATGTTAAGGTTCTTCGATTCTTTAACAGTAAAACTGTACAATTGATGTTAAATATGTCAAAGTCTCTCCCTTGTTGATGTTGACGGTGTCGGTTTGGCCAGACTCTCCCTTGTTGATGTTGACGGTGTCGGTTTGACCAGACTCTCCCTTGTTGATGTTGACGGTGTCGGTTTGGCCAGACTCTCCCTTGTTGATGTTGACGGTGTCGGTTTGTGTTTAAGGCCATGGACCCTATTCTACACAATGCTCCCGGGTTCCAGTACAAACTGACGGCCAAGAACAAGAAAACCGGCTTCACCCATCAGTTTGTCTTTGATGACTATCTGGAAACGCGTAAGGAAATTCAGACTGGTGACGTGTTCCAGGAGTATGAGATCTACGTTATGGCTGTCAATGAAATAGGCAATGCAGTGCCCGTACCACTGACCAATATAGGACACTCCGGAATGTCAGGTAAAACCTTTTAACACAAAAAAATGGGGGGGTGACCGAGAAAAAAACCTGCAAAAATCTAGTCATTGAAAAAGATTCAATGCAGTACCCATACCACTGACCAATATAGGACACTCCGGAATGCAATATAGGACACTCCGGAATGTCGGGTAAAACCTTTTAACACAAAAAAATAAGGGGGGGGGGGGGGGGCAAAGAAAAAAACCTGGAAAAAATCCAGTCATTGAAAAAAAAAAAAATCCAAATGAGCTTCCAGACATTTGAATCTTTTTGGTTTATTGTTCAAAAGTGCATGCACTATTTGTATGGTATCCATATACCATAAATATTCATGTAAAAAGCACACTTTTAAGGGGAAAATGACAATACAAATGTATCAAGAAAGGGCCTGTCCACTATACACGAGAACAATCCAAAACAAGATCTGAGTTGCAACCATTTATCATGAATTTTTCATGGATTTTCAGAAATGTTTTGAAAAATACTCGCAGCATTTAACTGATAATATTTTTAATAATAATTCCTCATAATTAATAGCTATTTTACTATGACAAAAAGTTGTAATTTAAAGTCATATTACACGATAAAATGAGATAAATAAACGGTACTAACAGTACAGTTCGTCTAAATTTCAGGTCTCTTCAGCATACTTACTTTAAAATACCCTCTTTTGAATTCTTCCTACATGTTTGTAGCTATGTAGCTATTTTGGAAGGACAACAGAATGTATTGCTCTTGTTGACAAATACTTTCAGTGCCTATAGTGGTCCCAGGGAACTTTGAAGTTGACCCTGACGTAAATATGACATATGATGATGCAGGATTCCGCTGGGATCCAGTCGACGACAGTCCAGAGTCAATGCAAGGCAAATTTGAAGGCTACAAGGTCAGAAAAGAAAATCTTCAGATTCCTCTCTCGTCAAACAAGTTATTTTTCTTTCTGTTAATAAACCTCATTATTGGTGGTGTAGAAACTGATGTTTTGGTACTGTCAGTTCCCTAGAATTTTGTAGTTGTTGTGGATGACCACATTTTGTCTGAGCTTAGAAGATTTTTTTACTAAGTAACATTTACTTTATAGATTCGATACTGGACACCAGATAATCCCGACAAGAAATTTGAGGTCATTGTGCGCAAAGAGTTCTTACAAGGGGAGAGAAGCAGGAGGGCAACATTGAAGGAGACAGCCAGGGTGAAAAATCTACCAGCGTACACCCCTCTTCTGCTGGACGTGGTCGCCATCAACACTTACTTCGAATCCAACAGCAGCAATGTGCTGAACCTGACGACACCAGAGGGCGGTATGTGTCATTATCACCTTACACATTATTGATCTGCGGCAAACACATTGTACTTCCTCAGTCTTGCGCTTGCTGTGGGCATAGTTATTTTAGAGCAGTCAACATTTTGCAAAAAGGACAGAAATTGATGTTATTTTAAATTTGCACATCAACATATTTTGGTTACTTTTCCATGGCATTTGACTTTTGATTCAATTAGATCTGATTTGGTTGTGTCACATATGTAGGTAGATACAAAGTCGGAGGTTTATTCAGTATACAGACTCTGCTGTCAGGGAATTAACTAGTTTAAATTGGATAACTTTGTCTTGAAATTTCACTTCTGTGTTGACAGGTCAATTTGTAATCATTAATTAGAACAAAATTTGTTTGAATGTGTCAAAAATTAACAAAAAGCTTGAACTAGTATTAAAGAAATAATCAAAATATATGTTTAGGTTCAACACACTATATTTTATTTTAGTTAACTTTCAGTCTTGACTTTTTTCTAACTTTTAGTACCGGACAAGGTGAGACGCCTGCGTGCCACGAGTCGTGGTGTGGTATATATCAAACTGTCATGGGAGGAACCAGAACGACCCAGCGGCAAAATTACTGGCTACGAAGTCTCGTATGAAGAAAGTAAGTCTTGCGGCATTAACTACAATAACGTGTAACATTAGAATCCTCCCTACAGCTTAGTTTATCTCAAATTATGGAAGATGTACAATATCACTCTTCAAAAATAAATTAACTCATCAACAGATTACCTCCTAACTGGTTTTACTGACACTGTCCTATTTATTAATATGTATTGCTATTCAGCTGAATTGTCAGGTTCCCTTTAAAGTCACGATTCAGATAGTTATTTTTTATTTATTAAATTGGCTTCAGCAAAATTTTGTATTTTGATTTTATATTTCAGTACATGGTCTGACATTGGGGAATACCATCATATCAAACGATACAATCATTGAGTTAAATGGTGGACTCATCACAAGAGTTAACGGATTGAACGAGAATACACAATACAGAATCCATGTTCAGGCAAAAACTGGCGAAGGACTTGGGGAGGACATGTACATTGATGTAATGACAGCGATACCTGGTGGTGAGTTTCTACAGGCCAAGGGAGGTAACCCTTACTAGGTTGGGTGCTGTCCAGCTATAGGGCCGCATTCGTTTATTACGATTCAAATGAAACATGAAAGGGGTTTTAAGGTTTCATGTGAGGTGCCTGCAGAACAGATCAGCAGAAAATCTAAGTTCCGTTTATCTTTTCTGTTTGTTTATTTTATCTATTTTTCTTATATACTTGTATTAAAGAGTTACTTTCCAATTTGATTTAAGAAGATTTTATAAGAATACATGAAATGAGGTCAACATGAACTTTAGGAACACTTCATGGTGAACACTTTTTACAACTGTAAAATCAGAGAAAACTGAATCTGGTATGTACTTTAATTTTAGATCCAGCTATTCCCAAGATTGACACGATCACCCCTCACTTTGACGCAATCAACGTGTCGTGGACGATCAACGCTAACCATGATCGCGCTGGCTATAACCATTACGTGGAATACAGGCGTCAAGGAAACAACAAGTGGAGCGAGATGCCCGGAGAGTTGATGAAGTCGTGGCAGCTGGTACCCAACCTCACATCTGGCGTCACTTATGAAGTCCAAGTGGTAGCGACCAGTGGACAGGAAATCAAGAGGAGTAGTATCCGCACTGTCGCCACGCTTGGGGCACAAGGTGAGTAAACTTAGGGCGCAGGGGATAGCCTAATGGGACAAAGGAGGTACATGTTTACATATGTGGAGAGGGGACACAGGAGGAGTAGTGTCCGCACTGTTGAAACATTCGGGGCACAAGGTGAGTAAACTTAAGGCACAGGGGATAGCCTAATGGGACAAAGGAGGAACATGTATACACATGAGGAGAGGGGACACAGGAGGAGTAGTGTCCTCACTGTTGAAACATTCGGGGCACAAGTTGAGTAAACTTAGGGCACAGGGGATAGCCTAGTGGGACAAAGGAGGTACATGTATACACATGATGAGAGGGGACACAGGAGGAGTAGTGTCCGCACTGTTGCAACATTCGGGGCACAAGGTGAGTAAACTTAGGGCACAGGGACAAAGGAGGTACATGTATACACATGGGGAGAGGGTACACAGGACGAGTAGTGTCCTCACTGTTGCAACATTCGGGGCACAAAGTGAGTATACTTAGGGCGCAGGGTATAGCCTAGTGGGACAAAGGAGGTACATGTATACACATGGGGAGAGGGTACACATGACGAGAAGTGTCCTCACTGTTGCAACATTTGGGGCACAAAGTGAATAAACTTAGAATGCAGGGGATAGCCTAGTGGGACAAAGGAGGTACATGTATACACATGGGGAGAGTGGACACAGGAGGAGTAGTGTCCTCACTGTTGAAACATTCGGGGCACAAAGTGAGTATACTTAGGGCGCAGGGGACAGCCTAGTGGGACAAAGGAGGTACATGTATACACATGGGGAGAGTGGACACAGGAGGAGTAGTGTCCTCACTTTTTTAACATTTGGGGCACAAGGTGAGTAAACTTAGGGCACAGGGACAAAGGAGGTACATGTATACACATGTGGAGAGGGTACACAGGACGAGTAGTGTCCTCACTGTTGAAACATTCGGGGCACAAGTTGAGTAAACTTAGGGCACAGGGGATAGCCTAGTGGGACAAAGGAGGTACATTTATACACATGGGGAGAGGGGACACAGGACGAGTAGTGTCCGCACTGTTGCAACATTCGGGGCACAAGGTGAGTAAACTTAGGGCACAGGGACAAAGGAGGTACATGTATACACATGAGGAGAGGGGACACAGGAGGAGTAGTGTCCTCACTGTTTTAACATTTGGGGCACAAGGTGAGTATACTTAGGGCGCAGGGGATGGCCTAATGGGACAAAGGAGGTACATGTATACACATGGGGAGAGGGGACACATGAGGAATAGTGTCTGCACTGTTGCCACGCTTGGGGCACAAGATGAGTAAACTTAGGGTGCAGGGGATAGCCTAGTGGGACAAAGGAGGAATATAGGAAGACAGATGGAGTATGCAGGGTTACAAATGTGGGACACAGATTGAGTATGCAGGGTTACAAATGTGGGACACAGATTGAGTATGCAGGGTTACAAATGTGGGACACAGATTGAGTATGCAGGACTATGAAAAAATATCTTTTTGTATACAAAGAAAATTGTCCAGGATGTCAACCTCATTTTAAGACAATGTTGTGTTTACAATTTTAGTTGCCTACACTCCGGAGGTATATGAAAGTCTATGGTTTATTATCATGCTGGTGGCCTTAGCACTCCTCATTATCATCTTTATCATCGTGTGCCTTGTAAAGCGAAGTCGGGGAGACAAATACCATGGTAAGTCACCCAAACTATATAGTTTCTATAGTTGACCAATGTAATAAAAAATAATGAAATGAATAACATAATATAAAAATCTTTTTACAAACTTTAAAAAGTAACAGAATATCAATTATTTACAGTACACTTAACACAATGTTGTTATTTACAGTACAAGAAAATGAAAGACTTAAAGGAATACCCCCAGAAGATAAGAAATCAGCACTTGTTAATGATTTTAATGAAAAGTAAGTATACCCCTATGTTTTCTATCCCTTCTGTTTTATTGTATAGTCTTGTATTCCTGTACAAAGACATTATACTAAGGACCTCCTGGTATGGGGATCACCTTTATAGTAGGTTGTCTCCCCTGAGCCAGTACGCGTGTGATAGATTTATCTTTATTAACAAAAGCTTTCAATTCTGTCTACTATTTAACTTGTAGTAGGTTATCTCCCCTGAACTAGTCTATAAGCTGGTTGTCTCCCCTGAACTCATCTATCTGTATTTATTAACAAAAGCTTAAACTCTGTAGTGGTTTTAGCTGCCTACCATTTTAATCAATATAGTTACTGCTTTAGACATCTCTTACTTCCAAGATTTACTACAACAATCTAATCCTGCTTAAAAGATTGTTAGTACTTCTTGCATTGCTATACATTTGTGGGTTAAATGTTACTGGGGATGATGTGGTGTCCAGTAGGGAGGGGTTAACAGATGGGAGGCTAGTATGTACTGGTATGTAGACTAGAGCTGGTGTGGTGTCCAGTAGGGAGGGGGTAACAGATAGGGAGGCTAGTATGTACTGGTATGTAGACTAGAGCTGATGTGGTGTCCAGTAGGGAGGGGGTAACAGATAGGGAGGCTAGTATGTACTGGTATGTAGACTAGAGCTGATGTGGTGTCCAGTAGGGAGGGGGTAACAGATAGGGAGGCTAGTATGTACTGGTATGTAGACTAGAGCTGATGTGGTGTCCAGTAGGGAGGGGGTAACAGATAGGGAGGCTAGTATGTACTGGTATGTAGACTAGAGCTGATGTGGTGTCCAGTAGGGAGGGGGTAACAGATAGGGAGGCTAGTATGTACTGGTATGTAGACTAGAGCTGATGTGGTGTCCAGTAGGGAGGGGGTAACAGATAGGGAGGCTAGTATGTACTGGTATGTAGACTAGAGCTGATGTGGTGTCCAGTAGGGAGGGGGTAACAGATAGGGAGGCTAGTATGTACTGGTATGTAGACTAGAGCTGATGTGGTGTCCAGTAGGGAGGGGGTAACAGATAGGGAGGCTAGTATGTACTGGTATGTAGACTAGAGCTGATGTGGTGTCCAGTAGGGAGGGGGTAACAGATAGGGAGGCTAGTATGTACTGGTATGTAGACTAGAGCTGATGTGGTGTCCAGTAGGGAGGGGGTAACAGATAGGGAGGCTAGTATGTACTGGTATGTAGACTAGAGCTGATGTGGTGTCCAGTAGGGAGGGGGTAACAGATAGGGAGGCTAGTATGTACTGGTATGTAGACTAGAGCTGATGTGGTGTCCAGTAGGGAGGGGGTAACAGATAGGGAGGCTAGTATGTACTGGTATGTAGACTAGAGCTGATGTGGTGTCCAGTAGGGAGGGGGTAACAGATAGGGAGGCTAGTATGTACTGGTATGTAGACTAGAGCTGATGTGGTGTCCAGTAGGGAGGGGGTAACAGATAGGGAGGCTAGTATGTACTGGTATGTAGACTAGAGCTGATGTGGTGTCCAGTAGGGAGGGGGTAACAGATAGGGAGGCTAGTATGTACTGGTATGTAGACTAGAGCTGATGTGGTGTCCAGTAGGGAGGGGGTAACAGATAGGGAGGCTAGTATGTACTGGTATGTAGACTAGAGCTGATGTGGTGTCCAGTAGGGAGGGGGTAACAGATAGGGAGGCTAGTATGTACTGGTATGTAGACTAGAGCTGATGTGGTGTCCAGTAGGGAGGGGGTAACAGATAGGGAGGCTAGTATGTACTGGTATGTAGACTAGAGCTGATGTGGTGTCCAGTAGGGAGGGGGTAACAGATAGGGAGGCTAGTATGTACTGGTATGTAGACTAGAGCTGATGTGGTGTCCAGTAGGGAGGGGGTAACAGATAGGGAGGCTAGTATGTACTGGTATGTAGACTAGAGCTGATGTGGTGTCCAGTAGGGAGGGGGTAACAGATAGGGAGGCTAGTATGTACTGGTATGTAGACTAGAGCTGATGTGGTGTCCAGTAGGGAGGGGGTAACAGATAGGGAGGCTAGTATGTACTGGTATGTAGACTAGAGCTGATGTGGTGTCCAGTAGGGAGGGGGTAACAGATAGGGAGGCTAGTATGTACTGGTATGTAGACTAGAGCTGATGTGGTATCCAGTAGGGAGGGGGTAACAGATAGGGAGGCTAGTATGTACTGGAATGTAGAATAGAGCTGCCCTACTACTCTTATCTTCTATTAATTTTGGATTCTTTTTTTTTTCTATTTTAATTTTTATGACTGTTCCTTAAATGCATTGGGAAATTTGACTGTTTCATCAGAATCAACAAATATTTTATGTAAACAAATGATCCCTTCAGCATTTTTGAATCATCAATTTTTGTCCCGCATTTTTTTGTTCTTGAATGTTGTTGAAAAGTTATTTTTTCCCAACTGTTCTCATCTTTTTAAAATTTAATTTACTCTTTGTTTTTCCCCAAATTTCCCAAAGTTATCCCCAATCACCGTGAAAGCTGTTTGCTCTTTATGTATGTTGCAGTTTGTACAGCATTGGCATATTTGATCATAGCTCATGTAGTTTTTTTTCATTTATCACATGACCATTGTATTCTGCACAGATTACACCCATGTCATAATTTTTGCATATTCCCTTGTATGGTAACAGCCATTGTGACGTCAGAATTTAGATTAATGATATTGGTTGTCATGGCAATATGTTTTATAATGACAATCGACATGAAAATGGGGAAGTTAGAAGACTCCACAATCATTAGAGAAAAACAATTCTGAAGAAAATGTTTGAATACATTCCTAGAAATGTGATTAAAAATTATGCTTGACTTTGTGAAACTTATTCCAAATGTTCATTTTAGCTTGGCAGAGCTTTGATAAAACAAAAACTTTGAATCCAGTCTTCATTAATCTCATTTGAAGCAAAATCTTACTCAAGGTCCTTTGGTATTTAATTAAGAATTGAGAAATGGTTTGTTATATAAGTATGCTCCATGTCGTTTGATTTGTGGATGAGATCAGCATGATTGAGTAAAGTCAGTGCTATTGTATTAATACTGTGACTATCTAATGATACAACACCAATATAGCGGTCAGTTTGTATATGTAAGCATCTAGAGTCAAGAACAGACATACTTTATGCTTCTACGTAAACGTCTAGGTGAAAAACCTGCATAGTTTTATAGTCAAGAACATGCATGTAACGTTGATATGTAAGATAGACTTTGCCCTATTTCTGTTTAAAACTTTTTGCACCTTGTCAGAATCTGTAAAGTCACAGTATTCGCTACACTGTACTGGTATTCAAATGTCTTCTTTAATATTCTGTGTCGCTCTGCCTGAAAAAAAATATTTTAAAATGTCTTGGGTATAAAAAGTCTTTTCTTTTTCATGTAAATGTAACTACACATGCGTTATCGAAATACTTCCCTTTTTCAAAGTACTAAAAGTACTAAAATTCTTAAGCATTGTTAAAGTTTTTTTGAAATGTTAAAATATTAATATATCTACCAAAACTAACTTTTAAGTCGATTTAAGTCTTCTAAGCAAGTTGTTTTGATTATAAGATCAACTTATTTTGGATAACCTTGAAAGGTCAAGGTTCACTGACTTGAGGTCATAGGAGGTTAACTGGTTTAGGTCACAAGGTTAACTGAAATGGGTCACAAGATCAACTCATTTAAGTTGAAAGCTCAACTTATCTAAGTCAAGAGGTTAACTGGTTTAGGTCAAAAGGTAACAGATTTAGGTCACTGGGTTAACATATATATTTTACTGTTAATTTGATAATAAAGGTCAAGGTAACTGTATAAGATGACCTTGATTGGTCAAATTTTCACAATATCAGTTTAACCTTTCAGAGGTTTGGATGGTTTTTTCTTTAAATATTTTGCCATTTTTCATTTATAAATCACTTTCATTGAATGTCTAGTTTTATTTCCTTTTTCCCCCTACCAACTTTTTATCATAGCTATTTTGCTAAAATCCAATGGAAACATTTTGGTATTTATGTTTTTAACTTGATTGATTTTTGCCTAACTTTGATTTCTTGCCTTTTAAGGCTAGCTACCTGGGATTATGATGAGCTGTAAGAATCCATACCAGGTGTCATCATTTTGTTCTTTTCCTGATTTCTGTGTGTAAACCAACAGTCCTCGCTTATTGCTTTGTTGACTTTTTATTACATTTAAGTCTTTGTTTATATTTGCAAGGTCACTCTTGTGTTTGTTAGGGTCAAGGTCACTCCTGTGTTTGTAAGGGTCAAAGTCTAACAAATATTTAAACATAATCATACACAAATTGACTGCAATGATAAAGTTATCTGATCCTTATGACCTTGATAAACACCTGCCTGACCTTGCTATTTTGTCATACAATATGTATTTGTCAGTTGCATGCATGTTGGTATACATAATTTCATTTTGTTTACGTATATTGATCCAACACTTAATATTTATTAGTTAATTTAGTGTAGTTAATAATTTCTTTTCATTATATGTTAAATATTTCTAACGTCAAAATCTAAATTGAAGATTTATTTTGCTAATATTTTATTAATGTTTCAGTTAATTGTGAAGATACCTTTAATGCGTTCTGCTGCAATGATCCTTAAGAGCTTGCTACAATAACAATAGATTCTGGTTTCCTGAGTTTTGAGATTAAATGGTTTTACCTAGATGTGACATATTTTTATTTAAGATGAAGCATGTCTGTTCATTATACTCACCTTGTTATTTTGATTATTTTATATGCATTGTGATCATTTTAAGTATCCACCCTGATGACTGAAACAAGAAAGCAAAATCTTATCAAAACTAGAAAAATGTTTGTAAACCATATCTACGTCCCCACTCCTGTTTAGCTAAATGCAAAGTCCCACCGAAAAGATTAAGCTAAATGTAAAGTCCCACCGAAAAAATAGAGCTAAATGCAAAGTCCCACCAAAAAAAAGAGCTAAACGTAAACTCCCACCAAAAAAANAAGTCCCACCAAAAATAGAGCTAAATGCAAAGTCCCACCAAAAAAAGAGCTAAATGTAAAGTTCCACCAAAAAACAGAGCTAAATGTAAAGTCCCACTAAAAATAGAGCTAAATGCAAAGTCCCACCAAAAAAAAGAGCTAAACGTAAATTCCCACCAAAAAAAGAGCTAAATGTAAAGTTCCACCAAAAAAAAGAGCTAAATGTAAAGTCCCACCAAAAAACAGAGCTAAATGTAAAGTCCCCCCGAAAAAATTAAGCTAAATGTTAAGTCCCACCGAAAAAATAGAGCTTAATGCAAACTCCCACTGAAAAAATAGAGCTAAATGTAAAGTCCCACCGAAAAAATAGAGCTTAATGCAAACTCCCACTGAAAAAAAAAGAGCTAAACGTAAAGTTCCACCAAAAAAATGGTTGTTATAAGTTCAATTGTAAGCTGTCCTTGTGCGTCATGTTGTCACTTAAGACAAAGGTAAGCGGCTGATGTAGAAAAGTCAGTGTCATTGAACACAAGTTCAGAAGGGTATATACGATGGACTTCGTCAATAAACTTATCATTATTTAAAAACCACACATTGTTGATACAAAAAGGTTGTTATTCAGAGTTAAAATTATAACAGGCCTACCATTCTGTGTTCAATACTCAAAGAGTCTTGTCATTCAAATTTAAGAAAGGTTTGCCATTCAATAGTAAACATTCAAAGTGTCTGACATTCAAGTTAAACATTTAAAAGCTGTGCTATTTAGAGTTAAACTTACAAATTTCACACATTCAAATTGAAATGTTCAAAAAGGTGTGCAATTCAGACTTAAACATCAAAATTTCTTTGACATTCACAGTCAAACAATTAGAAAAGGTCTGCCATTTAAGCATTGAACTGCTTTCAGTTGGCATTCATAGGCAATATGAATGCCAACTGGACAAAGGCAAATTCAATGAAGCGCCCCATGTTGGATTTGCTTTTCTCCAGTTCAAATTCATATTCTATGAATGCCAACTGAAAGCAGTTCAATGCTTTTATTTACCATTTTTTGGAATCTGTAAATCTCATAAAAACTTCAATTACACTTATTATTATTATTCAGCATTTAGTTCAAACAAATAGAAGAGCCATCGCCCAGGGAGGATCAGTGGTATTCAACTTAACAATTACAACATCATAATAATGATGACGTCAACAATCCGTCCATGGCATTCAAAGCCTATATGAATGCCAACTGAATTTGGTAGGGTTATATAGTGGCAATGCCATACGATGGTAAATATTCAAAGTTAAACATAAAAATGTTTGACATTCAAAGTCTGACGTTAAAAAAAAGTCTGCCATTCAGACTTAAACATAAACATTTCTGATATTAGAAGTTGAATGTTGAAAAAAGGTCTGCCATTTAAACAGTTAAACAGTAAGAACACACTGAGCCGTTGGAGGTGTTGTAACGTGTAGGACTGTGTATGTGTTGTGGTGTTTGTTTATAATATCTATTTAATTTTTGTTAAAACGAATGTCCAGGCTTCTTTTTCTATGTTTAGTTTTGTATTCAGTTATTGCTTCAATCAGGAAATGGAACAAAATGTCAACTTTCCTCAAATATTAAATATATTCTTCAAATTTGTGGCATTTTGACCTGGTATAGTTCTGTCTGTTACCTATGTATTTTTCCTGTCACACAGAGGGTTTAGGTGCTACTTTACAAACTCAGACTCTACCCATCACCAGGAACCCTGTAATGCTTGCTTGCCATCTGCTTACAGAAATTTAAGTTGATTAAAACAGTTCTTATATCAAACCTTCTATTACTGATTTATGATATTTATTAAGGAAATATTTTAAAATGGCTTCTATTACATGCAGTTGTCTAAACATTAATTATTGATTTATAATATTTCGTAAGGAAATATCTATAAATGGATTCTATTACATGCAGTTGTCTAAACATTAATTATTGATTTATAATATTTCGTAAGGAAATATCTATAAATGGATTCTATTACATGCAGTTGTCTAAACATTAATTATTGATTTATAATATTTAGTGAGGAAATACCTAAAAATGGCTTCTATTACATACAGTTGTCTTAACATTAATTACTGATTTATAATATTTAGTAAGGATATATCTAAAAATGGCTTTTATTACATGCAGTTGTCTTAACATTAATTACTGATTTATAATATTTAGTAAGGAAATATCTAAAAATGGCTTCTATTACATACAGTTGTCTAAACATTAATTACTGATTTATAATATTTAGTAAGGACATATCTAAAAATGGCTTCTATTACATACAGTTGTCTAAACATTAATTACTGATTTATAATATTTAGTGAGGAAATATCTAAAAATGGCTTCTATTACATGCAGTTGTCTAATTTTCATTTCTGATCCTTATCAATGTCAGTATGAAAGCCTAGTTAAGACTATTATGGCCTATTACTAAAAATACTTACAGAAATTGTCGAACCATTCAAATGAGAACAAGGTTTATTGACAGTTTATTCAAAGTCATTCTACTATATAAAGTTCTGTTTGGAATGCATGCCATATGTACCATAATATGTTCTACCTTAAAACACCCTATTAGTGTCCAAAGATATATAGACATGGTCTTTCTTATGGTCAATTTATAAAAGATTGAATTAGCATGGCCAGCTACTTAAACACCTGTCACCAATATCATATCAAAAGATTAGAAATGTTTGAATTATTGGCAATATTTTGGTAACGTTTGCTTGCCTTGCTTTATTACAGTGGTGAGAAGCAGCCTTTAGCGGGTAGCTCCGACCCTGACCTTGAGAAGGCTGGCCTTGACAGTGAACAAGACAGCTTAGAGGAATATGGGGATGTAGACCCCAGTCGATTTAACGAGGACGGGTCATTTATAGGACAATATGGAGCCCAGAATGTTTCTACAGCAGACGAAACTCAGCCCTCCGCCATGCACACATTTGTCTGATTGGTTTGGATTCCTAGTGTCATAGCAACAAGGCCAAGTAATTACTGTATTGTCATAGCAACAAGGCCATAAACATTACATTGGATTTTGTGGTATCAAATTACTGTATCAGCAGCAATGTGAGAATTGCAGCAGAATCCTTAGTATCATTTACTGTCATAGCAACAAGGCCAAGCATTTACTGTAGTCATAGCAACAAGGCCAAACATTCCAGTGGGATTCATAATATCAAAATGCTGAAGTGTTCCCTCTACCATGTTACAGATACATGGGAAAACTTATCTGAAATGTGTCTAGTCAAAACCACAAACGGCAGGAGCACAGTCTCTGGTCAAGGATAACTCTCCAGAATATTACAAATGATTGCTTGTGATACTGAGTCTGGTGTGCAATTTTTTCATTAGTCATGTGATTCCTAGTAACCATGGATACATGTATCATCTCATACTTTGTCATATTCAGCCAAAGCCTTTCTGATTGGTCTCAGTGTCAGCACCAAGTGTTCTCCGAGGTTTAGTCTCGCAACATAACGCTTCTGGAAAACTGAAAGTCACAGACTCCTTAGAGTGAACTTCAAATCAGTGTTGTCTTGTGGGGAGTTCTCGGAAAAAGTCCCAGTATTGATGTTTTTGCTTACATAATATTTATGCATAAATGTTATGTAACTGGGTGGAAGTGTTACATAAGTGCATCAATCTGCAGCAAACTGTGTATCTCTCACACAATCTACAATACCATATAATATATATATAGAAGTGTTAGATTTTCTTTGTCTGTGGATTTTATTTAATTTTCTTATTTATTTATTAATATTGAATTATGATATATATATGATTACTCCATTAAACATGAAGTGGAGCGAGTGTATCCACTGTAAGGTGGTGAAATTGCAACCCTGCTTTACTGGCAATGAGGATGTCTGTACCAGTCCATTTCTAGTGCAATATACATACTATCCACAATCTACACGGACTGGTCGTGGTCCACAAGTAGTGGATCCTAGCAATCCGCGAGTAGTGAAATACGGCGATCCACAAGTAGTGGATCCTAGCGATCCGCGAGTAGTGAAATACGGCGATCCACAAGTAGAGGGTCAGACGTTGATTATGTGGATTAATTTCAATGTTTGTGATGAAGTTATACCTTGTCCATAACTATATGTACATGTACGGCCATGATAATTGTGCTTTTGTAGGTATATGTGTATACGTGTGAGAGAACCTGACATATTTGTTACCGAAGAGTTTACTGCTGCAATGACCTCCCTTTCATTCCGTGTTTCCTGTTTGATAATCGTATTCATTTGGATATGTATAGTGTCTGATGATATATTAAAAGTCAGAAAGTGTTTGCTACCTAATGCCATCAGCCATTGTTACCGTGGTAACCATATATCACTGCTGCCTTATGTGTACAATAATGTTCCTGACTAAAATTTGAGATAAATTTGTACTATTACCATAGTAAACAGACTAATATACAGTTCAATCAATGGGAAGTAAAATTCAAACCAATACAGACCTGGAATCATTTATAGGGAGGAAGAGAACTAACTATATACAACAAAATACGACACCTTGAAGACAGTAGGGTTTGTTTGAGAACATGGTTCAATTAACGCACTGAGGAATGAAAGAGATTTTTTGGGATCATGGTTAGAGATATGATGAGAATGATTTATATCGTGGGTAACAACCTTGATGAGTGATAGTTTGTGAACATGGGTGACCTTCTGGTGACCTTCTGGTGACCTTCTGGGATGTAAGTGTTTGACAATATGGTGGACACCATAAGGAACGATAGACTGTTTGTTTGAGATCGTTTGTAACGACCAGAAGATAGATTACCTGATAACATGGCTACATATAACACCACTTAACTCATTCACCCCTAAATTTCATAATGAACTATTCCAACCTTTGAATTGGAAGTGTTCAAATGTGTCTTTAGGGGTGAATGAGTTAAAGGAGTAGGATCCCATGCTGAAGCAGCTGTCCCTCCTAAAGGCTTACTTACACATTATGATAACGATGATGATAAATTTCCGTGCAAAAATCAAACTTGGCGAGCAGAAAAATAAGCTTAATTAACTTAAACAATTGTGATAATTACTATACTCACCAAAACCTCATTCCATTTCAATATATTATATAGAATGACGCAGCAGTTCAAACAGGGACCAATCACAGCCCAGTATCACTTCTGATACAGGTTTAACTTTACACACATACATGTACTTAACACTAGACTTAACACACTTAGTTTATACAGTGTTAACTTTAAACTCGTACTACACGTGTTAACTTTACACTCATACTAAATACCAAGTATAAAATTTATTCATAATAAATACATTAAGTGTAGACTTTTCACACACAATAGAAATATTTAATTTTGCACATATGCATAATAGGAAGTGTAAACTTAACTCACTCACACTTACTACAAAATGTAAACTTTACTCACCTACAGAATACTTATATTACACAGTAATTAGGTCATGTACATTGTAAGACTTACAGAGTGTCAACTTGTGTCAAATCCAATTGCTGTATATTAATAAGCAATAAAATATGTTTAAATACAAATACACATTGGGTGTTAAAACGCATAAGTGTAAATTTGATACACAAAGTGTTAACTTAATTAACACAGTGTCAACTTAACACAAAGTGTCAACTTGACACAAAGTGTCAACTTGACCCAGTGTATATAACCTAGTCTTTATACACTATTTGTATGTTGGTAGTGTAGTGACGTGTAAAACTAAGGGTAACGTAGTCTTGTTTCCTTTTTACATGTGTTCTAACTCATTAGCCTTTATAATGTCATTAGAGCTGATAAGTTAATATCTGGTGCCATTGATTTATTTAATATCTAATGTCATTAGATTTAATAAGTTGGCATCTAGAATGTGTGTTCTAGGTTTTGGTGTAACAATATTCAAATCGGAAACATCCAGAGCTCGATGGGCTACCTAAGCTGTGACTGAAATTTCACGAGAAGAACAATTATAGCAGAAATGTACAAATGATTTTTAAAAATATGTATTTTATTTATAATCTTTTGATTAAGTTGACAAATAGCATCTTATGAACCTGGGCACCACATATGTAACTTAAATGAAATGTCTCGCATAAGAAAAGTAATCGAGTCTCATTATAATGGGAATTGTGACCTAGGTATCTTAGTTATTAGACCAGTAGATGTTCAACAAGTAACAGAATACTACAGTGTAATACATCTCATTTAGAACCCTTTTTTATTCTAGTCAGATAATAGCTACAGTATTAAATGTTTTTAAGTTTTATATTCAAAACAGAACAAGGAGAGAGCCCAACATCAGGGTAGTGTTTGTTATTTGTGTGTTCTATGTAAAAACCATGGTTACCGTTATAAACATGATATTCTCTTCACTATATTAACTCTGCTGTACAAAGTATTGACGTAAATAAAGATGTAAATTTTGTTGATATCATGTCACATGATGTAATGGGTGTAAATAGTGAGATATGGTGTGTGCTCTGATATTTTTATATGTGATCTGAGTGATTAAGGAGCTTGGATGTGATGCAGGTTGTTCCATTATCTATAAATGTAAGTTCAAAGTGACTCGAGTTAGATTCATGATCTGTGTCAGTGAAATGCTTTTGAAGGATGTAACTTTCCAGAGACTTGATTGTGAAATTTTACTTCTTTGTCCTATGAGGTCTTGCCTGCTAGTTCTTGTATAAATATACAGCTGTGGCAGAAATAACAGTCTTACCAGAAAGCGGACGATGCGGTCTCTGTTCAATATGACAAACAGTTTAAAATCTGCAAAATAAGTGTGTATGTCGTGGTTTCTAAGATTCTAAGTTCATGCTTACAAAGTTATTTACATAGAAAATCAGTGCCTGTAAATTTGAGATCCCTAGACTATTTGAGATCAGCATGACAAAAAGGCAATAGGTGTCAAATATGGAAAGGATTTCTTTTAACACTCGATGAAACAGGAAATATTACTTCACATAAACACATGAAAATTACTAGAAATTGAAACTCCATGTTTAACGCACAGGAATGCTACACACCTACAGCAAATGTATCGCCATCATGTTGATTTTGTGCAATATTTATTTTTACTGAGAAAGGAACAAAACTTTGCGAGAATGAAATTTAAAGTGCTGTCATAATGTATTTGAATGAACGGTAGTATGTAGTGATGTATACACTGGTTTGAAAAATCATTATGTAACCATATATATAACGGGATGTATTTGTCCCTGAGTCTGCTTTCACTGTACTGTATATTGTTAGCAGATAGTGTTAAGTGTCATATATATCATTGTAAAACACCTTTTTTATTCCAATAATATTTGTCCTTACCACTATATGGTATGCGTGTCCATTTACTATGATTGAGATTGTCACGGAGTCCATACTCACCTTGAAAGTAATATGGTGTTGTGACCTGGCCACATGGTCCGTATTCACATTAAAAGTAATATGGTATTGTGACCTGGCCACATGGTCCATACTCACCTTGAAAGTAATATGGTATTGTGACCAGGCCACATGGTCCGTACTCACCTTGAAAGTAATCTGGTATTGTGACCTGGCCACATGGTCCGTACTCACCTTGAAAGTAATATGGTATTGTGACCTGGCCACATGGTCCGTACTCACCTTGAAAGTAATCTGGTATTGTCATACTCACAGTACTAGTCATCAGCAGGCTGCAATCACATACTAATTATTCATCTCAGCTTAAATTATAGGGACTGAAAATGTTCCTTTCATATTATTTGTCCACTGCCTATTTCTGTCATTCCAATTCCATACGAAAGCCCAAAACCTTTGAGAAAACACCCACACCTTCGAGAACGTATCCCTACACTTTAAAGAAAGCCCCAGATGTTATAGAAATCCTCACCCGTAGAAAGAAATGTATTAAGAATGAAATGGCTGTAGTAGGTAACCTAACACAAGGAAATCCATTACAACATTGGTCCTAAGCTTCTCCTTAACAACGGTAGTTACCCAATTCACTGACAGACCTGTGTAACACAAGGAAATTCATTACAACATTGGTCCTAAGCTTCTCCTTAACAACGGTAGTTACCCAATTCACTGACAGACCTGTGTCTAAACTTGAAATCTCGAGTTGTAGATATAATGATATTACTGTTTTTACTAATTAAGAAATGAATGAATCTCCTTTGCCAGTTTTCTGTCAACAAGCATTTGAATTCTAGCCGGATGTAAACCACACATATCACTATGACAACAGAATGGTCTATTGCATTACATTTTGATATTTTAATACATGTAGCAAATGTAGTCTGTTCAAGACTGATCTCTTAGATAACGGTTCTCTGCTGACCAGTGTAATCCAATGCTGGTGGTCAATAGTTTCCTTACTGACCAGTATAATCCAATGATGGTGGTCAACAGTTTCCTCACTGACCAGTGTAACCCAATGCAGGTGGTCAGCAGTTTCCTCACTGACCAGTGTAACCCAATGCAGGTGGTCAGCAGTTTCCTCACTGACCAGTGTAACCCAATGCAGGTGGTCAGCAGTTTCCTCACTGACCAGTGTAACCCAATGCAGGTGGTCAGCAGTTTCCTCACTGACCAGTGTAACCCAATGCAGGTGGTCAGCAGTTTCCTCACTGACCAGTGTAACCCAATGCAGGTGGTCAGCAGTTTCCTCACTGACCAGTGTAACCCAATGCAGGTGGTCAGCAGTTTCCTCACTGACCAGTGTAACCCAATGCAGGTGGTCAGCAGCTTGTATATGTAACTTGGAGGTGTTTTTTTAATAATAATGAAATATGCCTTGGTAGATACATATTACCCTTTGAGCAAAACAATTGAATGTATCTGTAGCTTGTAATCTCTGTTCTCAGGATTAAATATCTCTAAAAGATCCTATAACTATTTTTTGAAAATGTAACATTCAACACATCTAAAGAAGAGGTCATGTGACTAGAGACCTCTTAAAAAAAGCAGGTCATGTGACTTACAGCTTACACCGTGGTTGTAACTTGTGTATATATCTGTATTGGCACTTTTAGGAGTTAAGTTGTGAAGTTAAACTGCTTTGTCAAGCTTACCTCTAACAAAGACAGTCATACAGAGGTAAAACGTTTTAGTGATCAGTAAATCACTGCCGTTCATCTTCTATTATCGTCTCTGTTCTCTTGACAACTATTTGTATTCATTTGTCATGTCTGTTTACATTGTAAAAATAAAGTTACAAAGAGAAACAGAATGCCTTGTTTGTTTTTTCACCAACAACTTTTTCATGTAAATTAAATTACAAGGATCACTACGTGATGATTCCGGCTGTAAACATGAAATTAACCACACTTAGAAGTCGTACATCACAAGTGATACTGCTATAATAAATCACTTCACTTTTGCAAAAAATCATCTTTCTCATAATTTGAGAAGGGACTCACTTATTCATGAATTTTAATTTTGTATAAATATTTATTCCATTGACACTGTCCATCATGAATACTGAAAGAGCATCCTTTCAAATAGGAAAAAAAATCAAAGTTCTCGAAATAAAGACAAAGTACATGTACAAGCAAAAATAGAGTGATTTATAGTGAATGGTCTTTACTGTGTCGGTGGTACCACTAGAGTGATTTATAGTGAATGGTCTTGACTGTGTCGGTGGTACAACAAGAGGGATTTATAGTGAATGGTCTTTACTGTGTCGGTGGTACAACCAGAGGGATTTATAGTGAATGGTCTTTACTGTGTCGGTGGTACCACTAGAGGGATTTATAGTGAATGGTCTTTACTGTGTCGGTGGTACCACTAGTGTGATTTATAGTGAATGGTCTTTACTGTGTCGGTGGTACCACTAGAGGGATTTATAGTGAATGGTCTTTACTGTGTCGGTGGTACCACTAGAGTGATTTATAGTGAATGGTCTTTACTGTGTCGGTGGTACAACAAGAGTGATTTATAGTGAATGGTCTTTACTGTGTCAGTTGTACCACTAGAGTGATTTATAGTGAATGGTCTTGACTGTGTCGGTGGTACAACAAGAGTGATTTATAGTGAATGGTCTTTACTGTGTCTGT
>NW_018403428.1:0-101 GCF_002113885.1 Mizuhopecten yessoensis | reverse complement strand
GTGGTACAACAAGAGTGATTTATAGTGAATGGTCTTGACTGTGTCAGTGGTACAATAAGAGTGATTTATAGTGAATGGTCTTGACTGTGTCGGTGGTACAA
>NW_018403427.1:8607-8861 GCF_002113885.1 Mizuhopecten yessoensis | reverse complement strand
CAAACACATACATATTGGGAACAAACACATACATGTAGTGAACAATTACAGACATGTAGGGAACAAACACATACATATTGGGAACAAACACATACATATAGGGAACAAACACATACATATTGGGAACAAACACATNCATACATATTGGGAACAAACACATACATATTGGGAACAAACACATACATATAGGGAACAAACACATACATATAGGGAACAAACACAGACATATTGGGAACAAACACATACATATTGGA
>NW_018403427.1:0-101 GCF_002113885.1 Mizuhopecten yessoensis | reverse complement strand
ATATTGGGAACAAACACATACATATAGGGAACAAACCATACATATAGGGAACAAACCATACATATAGGGAACAAACACATACATGTAGGGAACAAACACAT
>NW_018403426.1:90690-94941 GCF_002113885.1 Mizuhopecten yessoensis | reverse complement strand
AAATTGCCACTGACCTTCGCACGAAAACAGCCGAACGGTTAGAAACTGTATGGAAAAGGGGAGATCATCCATTCGCGCCTGATCAAGTCCACCTGGTGCTTTTTCGTTTCTGCGGAACAACCGGTTTGTCCGTTTTTAAATGTAGCAATTTCGGGAATGAAATCTGGCTGACCTGCTAACGTTTGTGCATGCCTTGCAAGACTTTGTCAAGGTTTGNTAGCGAATCTAAAAATACATCATCAAATTAAATGCCGTTTCCCTCGTTCGACAAATGAAACCAGCCGCCACCCGCTTTATTACCGGTTCATTTACTGGGAAGGTTTTTGGAAGAGCGTTGGTCTGTTGGAAAATAAAACACGCGCGTGCATGGTCTATCGTCCAATAATCCATGGTTACTAACCGATGAAAAGAGTCGTTGCATCACAATCGTGGTAAAATGTTCTAGAATTATATTAACATTAAGTATGACTTTTCTATAATTGTATATCTATAGGTTGTTTATCTTTTTTTGAATCACCATCATTATATCATTATGTGTACATATTGTTTAACTTTTTGTACCATAAGTTTATATATTTTAGATAAATTGTCATGTACCGTTATCCAAATCCCGTCGTAAATGAATACTATTTTCCCTGCTGCTTACACTTTCCATATGCTCCTTTTTCAATTGATAACAAAAAAAGTTCAAATCAGGCTAAGGTCGCAAAGCCATGCATAGCTGCAGTTTATTAAATTAAGAAATGTGTACTAAGTATTTAAAAGGAGAGGGTTTTCTGAAATACCAAAAATAAGGTTTTCAAACTACTGAGCTAACTACAATTGTGGTAATTCGATGGTTATAATAAAACAATATGTTCATATTCTTCTCTGCTATTAAAATAGTAGTGCTGATTGCAGTAATATCAGTCTACAAAAAACTGCCATACAAATTTGTATTTATGAATAATTCACTGATTTTTTCTGAATAACATAATGAGGACATATTATCTTTGATATGCATCGTCAATAAGTTTCAAATGCAATGCGTATAAAGCAGTATTGTCGGAAATGCCATCTTCATATGGTGAAAACTACCTCCTCAATTAGGTGGAGAGGTGGCGATGCGTGTTTAATTGGCCTGGCAAAACCACGAATTGGATGTAATGGATGCCTTAATGACATTTTAATTCAGGCACAACTACAGGATGTTAAATTATGTACTCATTAAACAGCACATACATTCACGAACACGATCATCAAATTGGCGTAAATGTATCTTTCAGAGACCAAATCAATCCAGTACAATGAATAATTGTTGGATCCCGCCTACTCTGATCGCTTAGATTATAGACTGATTGATCACTGGCCGGGAACAAATGTGATCGAAACAACAACGCAGAAATTCAAACCGGTAATATCCCGATTGCGTATACCTATATGAGAGCCCAGTATTATTTAAAATACCCAGAGGCGTATTTGTATCTAAAACAATATCAACGAGTACGCCTCACTTTCTTAACTTGTATATCAGGATCAGCGAGCACTATATGTATGAATTATTTGTTAATCAGAAAGTTTATATGCTAATTTAATATAGTCAAATTTGAAAGTGGATCTTTTCCTGAATTTAAAACTATGTGTACAATTATGTTTCACCATCAGAAGCAAAACTGTCATGATCAACGAATCATTACCACAATAACTTCTATATTTTACCCCACTCATAATGTAATGGATTTATCTTTGATTTTTGAACATGTACATACAGTCGGTATCGGATTAAAATACGATTCTTTTTAATTTTGACTCATTATCGCAGATCGCCGACCAATCGGAGTATCTTCTTTTGACATGGGTGTTTCATGACCGTTTAGTTTATCACAGCAAACAAATCCCCAAACTCTCATTGGTTGTTCCGTGTAAGTTAGCATATCTACCTACATATTATCGATCCTTGATATTCTCAAAGACCGTTATCAGGTATGTGAGTGGGTTGGAGACTACTCTTGGGTTTATATGATGTTAATATTCTTTCACTGTTATATATAATATCAATTATTTCTTAACAGTTGTCGCATGTGGCTAATATTGTTTTATGGTTGTTTTATGAGGGGAAGTATTCAAATCATTAGCCATACCGTCGTTTGGAATATTTGCTTACGGACAAACCAAAGAAGTAGACACGTGTAGAATATCAGGAAAGCTTAATGTTCATTCACAGCCAACACATCAGGAATAGCGATCTGGTCAAACAACATTTGAGAGCAGCCTAATCAACGTTTGCATCCATCTAGGAAACAGAAATAGTATGAGGGGACACTAATATAGAAGCTAAACGCAACTTAAATACTAGCTATATGGACTTATTTCTTTCAAAATGAAATTATTAGCATGTTTTGAGATTTTCTTCATATCACTACCACTTTGCATACAGCAGGAGACAGACTTCCATCTACAGAGACTTGACATTTGTCATCATCTACTGCATTCATGTGCCAGTGGACCATCAAATATTTACTGTAGTTGCGACCGGATGTGCATTAACTATGATGATTGTTGTTTTGATGCGGCACCAATTACGGAACAAATGGAAGGCGCTAGTGAAGGAGCAATACATCGCCAATATCTTGAGATGACAACTTGTGAATTCATTACTTTTAAAGAAAACGTTAACATAAGACAGGGAGTGTTTATGATTTCATCTTGTCCTGTGTCATGGAATGGTAGCATCGATACCAGGAAGAGCTGTGAACTGGACATACAAACTGATATCCGTGACATGATGCCTGTTTTTGATATGAAATCAAATCTAACATTCAAGAACCGTCAGTGTGCAGAATGTCACCGAGTACAAGACTATATACCATGGTTATTGGAGATTACATGTTTTTCTGAAATGTTTTTTCCGTTACATTCCGTAATCGAGGTGTTGATGATGAAGATCCACAGTGATAAATGTAGATACCGCTTCATGCCACCTAAACATGCTACAGCTCCAATACATTACTGTTTCCAGGAATTCGACTATGTGATAATACCGAACACTTTGGAACGTGTACAAAACTCAAACTGCCAAAATCGTGTCCTGAAACCACTCCTGGTTGTTATAAGTAACAGCAACTATTCCTTGTTCCGAAATTTACAATGTCTAATGGCAGGTTATGGTCCTACGTATCCGGAAGTATTAAACAATACATATTGTGCTGTACAAATAAAACACCAGCTTGGTTCGTTTAAAACCCATACTCTGAGCAGCCTGATTGATTTCTCCTCTATGCTTCGTATTCCAAGAAAAAAGATAAAATGCCAAGAGAATGAGATTCAGTTATCTGAAAAGGTAAGAAACGGGTGTTTATATTTTAAGAACTCTTCTTAAGTAATCACTTATTCTATCAATTATCGATAGAAATATTTTCAAGTTTCAAAACGGCGTTTTGGTTTACAGAAAGGAATGTTTTTACCATTTCTTAAAGTAGAATTAAAAGACAATTAAAACATTCTGGGTTTAGACATTTTTATGTTATGTTGATGTATGTATACATATATATTTATATTGGATTTTCAATCGTTTCAGCCGATTTGTAAGTTGTATACAACAAATTATGATCTTAGTACTGACAAAAATTAAAAGGCTTGTGAAAGCAACATTTCTTTAGTATACATTTCTTCTATTTTTATAATCTATTTTTGTTTAAAAGATGTATTTATAGATTATTTTTTTTCTCTCTCTCTCTAATTTTGATGATACTTTTCTGAACCAGTTTACAGAAATGAACAGAGAAATAATAAAATGTCGTTTTAAACAAGATCAAGAACCTGTGCTGCCACAACCATAATAATAATATCAAATTATCCGTCGACATTGTATTTAAACTGATGGTAAACAATATTAATGTAAACAATAAGACGCCAGTTGTAAATATTCAAAATAAAATAAAAAATAAAGGACATTGTGGTGCACTTAATTTTACTACGGTGTTAACCGCAGTTCACTACCTTGTTCAATGCTAGGCGAGTGAGGTGCAGATTCCGATTTTTATAACGGGTGCATTAGTTATATATATGATTTTGATATTTATCTGATTCTTGAAAACCGTGTATATGTTGTTGTTTTTTTATTTTTTTTTATTCAATATTTATTTTTTATAAACAACACATTTACACACAAAGCAACAAGCATACATTACATCGATTACAATTCACTTCACAATGGACACCTCTTTACAAGAGACCAATCATATACTGTACACTCATACACACTCACGGGGG
>NW_018403426.1:72270-90658 GCF_002113885.1 Mizuhopecten yessoensis | reverse complement strand
CTATATTATTTTTGCAGTTTTTATGCTTAATTATCAAGATCTTATGAGATTTAAGTTCAAAAAGAATGTGATTCTTTAAACTTGTTATATTAAGTTCCATTTCTAGACATTTCATTTTAAAAATGTATTGTTTAATTAATAACAGGATAAGATTATCCACTATCAAATCAGCATCCTTAAAACTGAATTGTCCAAATATAAATTCCTGTTTGTCAAAATTCAAATCAATATTACTGGTTGCAAGCAATTGTTTTAGTTCTCTTAAAATTTCACATACTTTACCACAATCCTAAAAATAGATGTTCAAATGTTTCTGGAAATCTTTTACAAAAAGTACAAGTTGAATTTTGTTTTATTCCCATTTTTTGTAGGAGTGTGTTTGTAGTTAAGATTATATGGTTAATTCGGTATTGAATCCATCTTAGTTTAATACTATCAGTAGTTTTAAAAGGACATGCATAAATCTTTTCCCATAATTTGTCCTGAATGTTAAACACTGATGACCATTTCCTTTGTAACGTGGGTTTTGTATCATTTCGGCATAAAACAACATAACTATCCTGTGCCCCTTCAGTCCTCCTTAATATAATATTAAGATTTAAAGGTATATAAGGTAAACAAATACTCTTTTCTTAAGCAAAGATTTCTTGTTTACTATTTATAAACTGTTTTATAGCACTAATTATACAATGAGAAGTTAAAACAAATTGGACCTTATATCATATCTATGTCGAAATTCTACAAAATTATAAAAAGAACCATCTTCTTTAATTACATCATATATAAAATGCACTCCTTTTCTATATCACTCTTTACATTTTAACAGGCTTATTGTTTATTTGAATATTGTGATTATACCACAAAGGATTTTCACATATTTTTTCGCTATATATACTGGATGATACTATTGTCTGATACCATGCTTCTAGAACGTTTTTCCAAAATTTAGTTTTACATTCTTCACACATAATTTTCAATTTATGAATTCCACAATTAGCTAAAGAGAACTTATCCATGTAGTTTTCAGGAATGAAAGTCCAACTAGAATCTTCTGTTTAGATCCTCCGTACCCACGTTGCCTTTAATGCTGTTATAAAAGATTATAAATGAATCATTTTCAAACCAACATGTTCGTATGACTTAATTGTAACATCACGTTTAACTTCATCAGTTTTTCCGCACCACAAACAATTGTATAATATGTTATTTACTTTTTTTTCATATAAGAGACATGTGGATTTGGAAGAGCTATAAACAGATGATTAAATTATGAAATTAGCAATGTTTTTATAATGGTTATCCTACCTAATGAAGTGAGATTTCTTCTATTCCACGAACTTAGGAGAGATTTAAGTTTAACAAGTTTCTTATCAAAGTTTAATTTAACTACTCTATGTAAATCAACATCATATTCAATGCCTAGCAAATTACAACGTGTACTTCACCACAAAAGATTGTGCTCTGTTGTATATTTATTATTACTATATTTTTCACTGCCTATCCAGATAACCTGCGTCTTGGTGAAATTCATTTTAAGACCTGAAATTCTGGCAAAATAGTTAAGTTGTAGTAGCGTTACATTAAAGATTTTTCTGAACCGTCAAGGATAACAGACGCATCATCAGCAAAATGAGATAACATAATTTCTTTGTTATTTACAACAATACCGCTGATATCTGAATTATTTCTTAATAGAATCGATAAAATTTCAGCACATATGATAAAAATATGTAAAGAAACAGGGTCCCCCTGACAGCATCCACGCTCGATAGTGAAAAAATTGGATAAGTTCCCTCCTATGTTAACTGCAGAGCGTATATTTGTTTGAAAAAGGTTGATCCAGTTAATAAGTGATGGTCCAAAATTGAAGAAATTTAAAGTGTTTGTAATAAAATTCCAAGACAAAAGCTTTTTCAAAATCAATTAACAATAGAAAACCAGGTATGTCATTTTCTTCTGTATAATGCATTAAATCATAAATTAAACGTGTATTTTCTCCAATATATCTACCTGGAATAAAACCAGTCTGACTGTTGCTTATTAATTTAGTTATTACAGTTTTGAGGCTTTCTGCTATCGTGCCGGATACCATCTTATAAATAGTTTTGAGAAGTGTGATGGGACACCAATTTTTTAGTTTATAAGAGAGTTTGTCGCCTTTTGGGATGCATGTTATAATTCCTTGTTTTTGAGTAACTGACAGTTCTGAAACTGAATAACCAACATTGATTGACCTGACAATGAAATGCCCAAGTTGTTTCCAAAATACTTAAAAAAAGTCAACAGAGAAGCCGTCGGAACCAGGACTTTTATTATCCTTCATTTTCATTAATGTCTTGCCATTTAATAGTTATTTGTCCTTCTAATGATACTGATTCCAGGGGAGATAATTTAGGTATATCATATGGATCAAACAAGTCCTCTAAGTTTACATCCTGTATAGCAGTATTTCTTTTGTACAAATTTTCATAAAAAAGTTTTGTTTCATTTATAATTTCTGTCTGTTCTAAAATCACTATACCATCATCTTTTTCTATCTTTGGAATAATTTTACTGGTGAAGTTGCTAGATTCTAGTCCACAAAAGTACCTAGTTGGCTTTTCTCCTTCAATTATCCATTTTGTTCGGGAACGTATCATTATGCTCATTAATTTATGCTTTCTTAAGTTGTCTAGTTCTCTCTTTTTTATGTCAATATTATTCAACTCACATTACTTGATGGTGCCCCCCTTTCTAGTTCCTGAATATCTTCAATTAACTTTTTCTCTGTATCGTTACTGGGTTTTTTATAGCATGAGTATGAAATAGTCTTACTTCTGATTTCTAACAGTAAAGTTTCCAAAAACAGTTGATCATTAATTACAAACATCAAATCTTCCAAAGAAACATCTTCAATATTGTCCATATTGTAAATTGGTACTGCGTACTGTTTTTCAATGTTCACAATTAGAGATATAATGGCATTTAAATATTTTGAATCTTAAAGTAAAGAATTATTGAATTTCCATAACCCCCTCCCCTTTTGAAATTTGGTGAAGCTTAAACTTATAACTGACAGGGAATTGTCTGAGCGATATCCTGGCTCAATAGACGAAGCAGTTAAACTTGGGAGCAGTCCATCAGATATAAAAATGTAGTCTAATCTTGCCTGTTTACATTGATTTCTTCTACGCCAAGTGTATCTTCTTGTATCCGGGTTTAATTCTCTAAAAGTATCTATCATACCTAATTCTTGTTTAAGTCCTAAAACTTTATCTCTGGCCTTGGGGTTATTGATTTGCCGATAATGATCACAGTAAAATTTCGGATCAATAACTAAATTAGAATCCCCACATATAATAAACTGAAAATTTACCAACTCTGTTAAAATATTTTAGTGTAAGTTTTTCACTTTCTATTTGGATGTTAAAAGCTAAATTATTCCCATTTTCATCTTTTATAGTGTTTAAAATCTTATATTCAAAGTTATTATTAAAAAGAATGGCAACCCATCTAGAGTATGAATTGTAGGAATTAAAAAAGCAATCAAGACCCCAATTAGCCCGTATTAAATTTTCCTTTTCTGCTGTAAAATGTGTATCCTGAAGACAAAATATATTATAATTTTTATTTCTCAAGTATGCAAATACGTCTTTTTGTTTCACTATATCCCCAAGACCCTGGCAATTGGCAGATGTTATTGTTACACCGTCCATGTGTGTTTTAAAATCACAAAAGTCGTTGGTTTGCAAAATGGGAGAACACCAGGAATGGGGTCGGACATACATAAAACATATAAACACATATAGAAAATACAATTTTGAGAGATAATGGAACTAACACCCACCTTTCTTCTATGATACGTTTCGTTCACTCTACCACAACCTCACGTCGCCATATATAAATTTAACAAAAGCTTCTGTGTGACAGTGATTGCAAGGTGCGTTCTATTAGCCTTGCCTAAACTGTATACACATGTACTCGAATGTACATTTAAATTAATGCATCGTATTTATAACTAAGTCCAATACTAAACTATTCAATATTAGACTATATCCTATCTTCCATTTACATTTGGACATTTTGAAATATTCTAAGAAGTAATACATTTAACTATTATATAATATATCATTTGGTGTGATTAAGGTGCATTCGATTAACCTTGTCCAAGCTGTTCACACATATCCACTTATATACATTTACTAAGTGTAATATTAAACTACATATCTTCCATTGATGTTTGGATATTTTAAGAGTAATCTAAGATATACTACGTTTAACTAATAAGTATATAATGTACCATGGTCGATTAGGGTTACTTGAATAGCATAACCTTGTTTTTAGCTCATTTACCATCATGTGCAAGTCACACTTCCTGTATACAACGTTAACGTGGTATGAAATACATAAGTACACATGTACAATAACACTCGACACGTTGACGGTGTATGTTTGTTCTTATATAAGACATATGATGTATGACGAATTTGTTCATTTTGCGCCAATCACACTTTTCTCGCACTCTTTTATGCTATATAATTATACCTTCATCGACACAAATAAACATTGCGTAAATTTACCTGGAAAAACAAGGCAAAACTATTCCTGTCATTAAGACAAGCACATACATTGGGCAGAGACATTTGTGTTTGCAAAATGCGTTCTGTAAAAAATAGACAAACATAACTTTATGTGATTTCTGTAGATAAGACAGATTTTATTGATAAATGAAATAACACTCTATGTAATAGATGTAATACTTTGTTTTATCATATAGTTTCGTGTAGTAGTGGTGGCATCCACACGATATACACTTACATCGTTATTGCTTTCACTACTAATCGATATTCCGGACTCGTACGTATGTATACTATACAGACTTACGTTGGGTGCGTTCGAATTGGTCCAACTATGTACAAAATCCGTCTCACAAAATATCTTCCAATCACAGATGTATTTGCAAGCATAACATCCTAATGATAAACAAGTTTATTTACAATGAAATTTGAGGCATGTAAATGAAGATCAGCACACATTGGAATTAAAATCTAAATAGAAATCACTGGTGTAACGCTGCGCTTGGAGCATTACATGTGTATTTTTTAACAATATTTCCCATACTTGTTCTGTAATCATAGCCTGGATATTTTCTAGTTTTGATATTATTATTCACTTCATTATCGAATCATTTACTTTTTCTGATGTATACACACACACACACACATTGGTAAAGACTATACGAAGTAACTAGAATATTTGTGAATAATTTCAGTATATATATAATTTATCACTCCTCCGCTCTTATTGTCTATCGTTGGAATGAAAAATTGGCGACAGGAGTGACAACTATTTTGAACGTAATGTCATCAACGAGATTACCAACTTGTTTTTACATGTTGAAAGACCTGTATACAAGTCTATGCATGGGTGGATTATATGGACTGTCTTGTCTGCAGAGAGCCTTGCGTATAGTTTACCATTGTCACTCCATTTATCACTGACCCGATAATCGAATGATAAACTATCCATCAAGTGTTGTTTTCCCGCGAAAGGTCATCCCTGATAACTTTACCCCTTCCTCTGAGCTTGTGACGTTTCTGGATACATTTTATTTTTGTACGGCGACACATAAATTTGACGATGATAGGTCTTGCTTTATTGGATCTGTACTTGCCCAACCTGTGAGCTACGTCAATATCTGTATTCTCGATATCCATGTTCAGATCGGATTTCAGGAAACTATGAATCTTCCGACACGTTTTTTCCATGTTCTCGTCTTGTTCGTCCGCCAGGCCGAACACTCGGACACTTGACTTCCTAGTGTACTGTTCGAGCTCGTTGATGTCATACCGAGCCTTCTCTGCAGTAAAGCTGACTTCAGCCACTGTATCTTCATTTCTCTCTACGTTTTCTTCCAGATACTCTATGCGTTTTGTCATAGCGTCGTTTGACATTTCGAGAGTGAAAACTCGGGACTCGATCTTTTCAACTTTTATATTTAACTCCTCAATGATATCCCTTTTCACTAATTCTCTAACCGTGTATATGTTAACTAAAATGCAGCCAACAATATATAGTGTTAATAGAATATCTATTGAAAGTTATAATTCTCCAACGAAAGATATTTAGAAGTACAGTTCATAGCAAAATGATTATAACATTAAAAGCTCAGATGTATATTTACTAGCCATTACCATTTGTTATACAAATAAATAGAACAGTTAAATTCAATAAATTATATGCGTGTCCATTGTTGTACTGTTACATTTGATATGATGTCATCAGTCCGCTTTCAAAATATCTGCAGATTCATTTCCCCTCTTCTGACATATTTGTTTTTGGTTTTGTTATTTGCCCATACGAGGCTGATTTAATGAGTTTATAAGGAGTAATAACAAAAAAAACATGCCATTTTTTTCAATTTTATTAAACTGATATATACCAATAAGGGGTTGAAGTACCAATTAAGCGACCGCATTGATCATATATACCCTACTGAGCTACAGACCTTCTGCTTCTTCTACTTCAGCCATTAACTTCGATCTTTACTGACAACATAACTAACAGGAACGGCTTACATTTACTGTTCAGCTGTACAATAAGCGAGAAGATTTTGACCTTCCGAGCGTTAATTTTACCTTTCTTGGTAGCATCGTTCTTACATCCCAAGCTTATTCGGTATTGAAGAGTGACTGCCGTGATCAATTTCAAATGCTGATCAACAAATATGTGAACTGATTTTACTTATGTACAAGTAAAATAATACCATCAACACCTTTTTGTCGCAGTTTCTGGGTATGATATAAAAGTACAGGTTTTTATAATGATCATAAGTATTTGTTGCCACTGCACGATCCCTAGCTGTGATACCATTCCATCACTTGGATTTAACGTACATGATGGGTGCCGTCGATGAAACAGAAAACTCTCACTCTCAGAAACATATAGTTTGATCATCCTTCTTCTTTTTCAAGTGTCTCGTCGTGGAAATGTGTCCTTTGTTCGTATTTTCCGTTTTTTGGCGCTAGTTTCATCGATTTGAAAAGTAGTGGCACGAAAACAACTGAAAAAACAATTCGCCCCTGAAATGAGAAGTGTAACACATCTTAATTTCCACAGCATTTCCAAAAGTAGCAAACAGATTAATGAATCGTTTAATAAATATACATTATTTAAAGCATAACAAAGTTATAATCCTGATATTGTGTTTATTTCCCAACAGGTTGGTTGTCAGCGTTTGTACTGCCCCGCCTTCGCAGAGCCATCCGGCGGTGAATGTGTAAATATAACACACACAACGAACGGTGTTTTGTTGGATCTCTTGTTTGAAGCAAACAAAGAAATGGATGTGGGACGAAATATGTTTCTTAACTTTTATGACTTATTTGATTCTTTAATAAATATTTTGAGCAATGGTACAATTTTATCAGAAGGCTTTAATTCTGCGAATTCCAAATCAGGTCAAATTATTCTAGGAACATATTTGGAGACTAGAAATGCTTGTTCTATAATACGCATCGTTCTTCCATTGCAAAAAATAATACGCATTGATGCTTCCATTGACTCTAAAAGGTCGTTGATTGCCAGTTTTGTTAAAAACTACACTCGAACGGATTCAGATGGTAGCATTATAACACATGTAGGAAATATAGAAAATATGTCATGTAAGTCTAATATTTCTCTTAGTAACCCGTTATATTTAATGGACATGATTTCAGTTGACAATGATTTACCTTGTCCTGCAGTGAGGGTACAATACAGCGGAAACGAGTCTGACAGAAAAGGCTTCATCAGAGATGTGTTGAGTGAAGCATCAGATGAACATTCGTACTTCCATTTAAGTGGAAACATCATTTCACCATTGGACGTTGTATACGAGAACGGATATCATTATCTGTGTGTTGATGTGTTTTTATCGAAATATCAACGTGTTGATTATGAGTATGATCGTCTGGATGACTACAGAAGTATTATCAACACAGTGTGTACATCTATATCAATCATCTGTTTGGTATACTGCCTGGTGCAGAATTGTGCCATTCCAAGTTTGCGGGATGGTAAATCCGAGCTGTTAATCGTGTTGATAATCTTCCTAATATTCGCCCAGAGTTGCTTTTTTCTTCTTCCTCTTTTTGGTATTTCAAGCAATCATTGTGCCTGGTTTGGTATGATTCATCATTTTTCATGGTTGTGTGCATTTATGTTCATGTTTCTTTGCTCATATCGCTTAAATGCTGAAATACGATCTCTAAAAACTTACAGCAAATTGGAGAGATCTATATCCACGGTAAAATACATGTTGGTTGGTTTTTCTTTACCATTATTAGTTACTTCCTGTACAAAAATCACTAACATATCTTTAGAACCAATGGGCAAATGGTATGGCGGACGTGTTTGTTTTATTGCACAAACACTTGTTCTTTTATTAGCTTTCGTCGTCCCAATTTTATTGATTGTATGTGGAAACGTCATTCTAATTATCTGCATTATTTATTACATATCATCTACATCCGTTTCAAACAGTTCAAATAGGTCAAACTTGTTTGTGTTTGTGAAAATATCATCCATTATGGGTTTAAGTTGGATTATTGGAATTATTGCAATCCTATCTCATTCTGATATTCTCCTTTTAGTGTTTGAAGTCCTATCAAACTTGCAAGGAACATTTATTACTATAAGTTTCTCTTGTACAAGTCGTGTAAAATCATTTTATAAGGACTGTGCTACAGGTAAAGAGAACAATTCTTCGACAAACGCAAACTCATTCTGATTTTATAATCCAGGATCTGATCATTGAGAATTGAAATTGAGGCCACATACTATTTGCAAAAATATATTAGCAAAACTGTACGATAACTGTATCAATTATATTTTACTGGTAAAATAACATGAGTTCTCCTTTTGTAAAAAAATAAATAAAAATATGCATTGATGATTTACGAAATATCATATATCCAAAGGTAAAGATATCACTTGAAGTATTGTCAAATCAGAACGGTACATTTTATACACTGCGTAGAGTTTCAATTTCAAGTTTAGATGAAGTGACGGCAGAATAATTGGTTGTGTGGTTTCCACCTTTGCAACATATATTATGAGTTTACATAACTGTCAAGTAATTTAACCTTACAAGTCAATAGCAGCAAACGGCGAAATTGCACTGAGAAACCTTTTTAAAATGGCACTCTGAATTGTCAAGCTTGACGTCATTACCAATTTCGCGATTTTCCGATGTAGCAACATTTGCGCCGCTTGACGTAAAAAAAGAAATACATAAAAAGTTTAAAGTTTAACTCGTATGAAACGAAGATGCGTTAACAACCAAAAATGCAGCGTTGTAGCATCATGTGTCTTCGTAGTAGACTCGAAAGTTAATCATTTCTGTTGCAAATATCCTCAACCAGATATTTACATTTGTTATATCATTGAAAGAGGGGCTGTGATTGACGCTTCAACCAAAATCACATTGTCAAATGAATTATCTGTAAAAGTTGCGGCATGTTTAAATTATGTTATGTAAATCATGAACTGTCTTCTCTCTCTCTCTCTCTCTCTCTCTCTCTCTCTCTCTCTCTCTCTCTCTCTCTCTCTCTCTCTCAATAAGGTAACGACTTATGTGTAAATTATATTTTATTTCTAGATCACACTGCACAATGTTATACGCTGTACTCAGATATATGGTATGATATTGATCATTGATGTTATAGATCGTCATTTAATCATTGAATCAACTCTACAGTTACGATGTGTGATATTAACTTGTGACTTGCTATAATATAATGTATTTGAAAGTAATATGTTGTATTTTGGAGATGTGTGTTATTGCATCTAACTGAATTAGACTATTATGTATATCATGAGTATATGAAGTAAGATCAAAGAGCATGTTTATGTTAGATTCTTTTCCATAATGTACATGTATTATACTGTGTATGTCATTGCATTTTTTCCTAAATACTGTATTTTATGTAATGTCTTCTCTCCGATGTGTTGAAAAACACAAGATGTAAGAAATATGAATCTAAATCTCACAGAAGTTGACGTTATTACCAAATCTTTTACAATTTAAACGTGCAGTTAAAATGTACATTCGCGTGCTTTACGACAATTATTAAGAAACACTAGTGCAACATGTAAGGAGAATGAGTATGAAAAGTATATTCTGTACGATAATAGAAACGCCATTAACAAGCATATTCGAAAAATTAAAACATGAAAGCAGGACCCGTTCCCTCGTGCTGGCTGGTCTGTCAGTAAGCCATTTTCATAAAATAAACGGAAGTCCAGCAGCTTTGCTTGCGATCTATTTATGAACATTTTATTAAGGAGAATTTGAATATTTGAAAAATTGTAACATACAGTTTCAATATCGATTGTAATTTTGTCTGACACTAATGTTTGGGAAACGTTGACATTTGTGAAGGAGACTTCTAGCTAATCTACGCACACTTAACGTAATTTATTATACAGTTCATTATTATAATTTAAGTTGCATCCAAGACTTACTTTTGGCTGAAATAATGTATATCTGAATTCTTTGAACATTATGCAAGGTTATTGTTTCGTCCTAATATGGCATATCTTCACCTGATGTATTACTGTATTGTCATTATGTTAGTATGTTGTCATGGATAATTATTCTATAAATATATTTACATGTTTTTATTAGTATTGTATCATTTAAATTACATACTGTGTTAAGGATATAAATTTACATGTAGGCTTACTATGGTTGTATTAACATATTATTTGGCTGCGCATCATTAGTTACTTTTTATGAACCTTGCGTATATTTTGTCGTAAAATGAAAAAAACATTTGCTTTTCATTTATTATTCGTCACGTGCTCCCTTTCGGTAAAAAGGGGAAAATGCTGAGATAAATGGAGTATAAATTTAAAGCTGTGCACAGATGATTGTTTTTTTAATTCGAAAATGTTTACTAAACATTATTAGATAGGCGGTAGTCCGGAATAGACTTTGATTGAATTGCAGTTATTGTATGTTGTGTATGAACATTTTAATATTTTATTCTATAATATGAATATTTCGCTTAATAAAGATTGTGTTTGCTTGTTAATAGATATTTTGTTTGCTTATGATTTCCTATGTGCTCGTTTGTCAAATGTTTAATCCACATTGGACTTATTCTAAATGTGAAAATATGTGATATACCATTTATACATTTAATAGCCTCTCCGCTTAAATATTTTAATTAACCGTTTAGTTAACACGGAACAGATTGCAAATCTATGACTCATTAAAACACCTTCTATTGTTCAATGTTAAGTTTGTTCGGGAGAGAACGACGATGATGGAATGTAGCGTAAAGGTTTCTGTCAATAACACAATCTTCATACTTTCAGTGATAAAATAAAAGTGCTGATTACAAGACCACTGTCATCAAATGTTATTTTGCGTTATTAACTCTATGACATGATGTTGAAACAATATCGTTATTACAAATAAGTTAAGCAATATGAAATGCGTACAAGGCAGTACTTGCGGAAATGTTATCTTCATTACTTAGTAATTACATCCTCAGTTAGGTGGAGATGAAGGTTTTAATTGGTCGTGTAAACACGAATTCGATATAACGGATTAATTAATGAAGTTTTAATACAGTATGATTATATAGGATGCTTAGTATTTTCTCATTAAATACCCGTAAAACACAACAGCGTTCATACATTTCGCGTAATTGTTTCTTCAAGAAAAAAAACAAGTATACTGGGTCATCGTGTACCCTGGCTGTATTACATATTGGGTACAAGGGAAGGGGGTTCTATTACATATTGGGTACGAGGGGAGGGGGCTGTATTACATATTGGGTACGAGGGAAGGGGGCTTGAATACATATTGGGTACGTGGGGAGGGGCTGTATTACATATTGGGTACGAGGGAAGGGGCTGTATTACATATTGGGTACATGGGAAGGGGGCTTGATTACATATTGGGTACGAGGGGAGGGGTCTGGATTACATATTGGGTACGTGGGAAGGGGGCTGTATTACATATTGGGTACGAGGGGAGGGCTCTGGATTACGTACTGGGTACGAGGGAAGGGGGACTAGTTTAAATACTGTGAACGAGGGCATGGGGGCAGGATTACATACTGGGAATGAGGGGAGGGGGCTAGATTACATACTTGGAACGAGGAGAGGAGGTATGAATTACATACTTGGAACGAGGGGGGGCTGGATTACATACCGTGAACGAGTTGAGAAGGTCTGAATTACATACTGGGAACGAGGGTGGGGGGAGATGGGAGGGGGTGCTGGATTACATACTGTGAACGAGTTGAGGAGGTCTAGTTTACATACTGGGAACGAGGAGAGGGGGCTAGATTACATACTCCGAATGGGGGGAGGGGCTGGATTACATACTGTGAACGAGGAGAGGAGGTCTTGATTGCATACTGGGAACGAGGGGAAGGGCTATAATACATAATGTGAACGAGGAGAGGAGGTCTGTATTACATACTTGGAACGAGGGGAGGGGCTTGATTACATACTGGGAACGAGTTGAGGGGGCTAGATTACACACTGGGAACAAGGGGAGGGGGCTAGATTATATAATAGGATCGAAGGGAGGGGGCTGGATTACATACTAGGAACAAGGGGAGGGCGCAAGATTACATACTGGGAACGAGGTGAGGGGGCTGGAATACAAACTGGAAACGAGGAGAGGCGGCTGGATTACATACTGGTAGGGAGGGGGGGGGGGGGGGGGGCTTGATTACATACTGGGAAACAGGGGGGGGGGGAAGATTACATACTGGGAAACAGGGGGGGGGGGAAGATTACATACTGGGAAACAGGGGGGGGGGGAAGATTACATACTGGGAACAAGGGGAGGGGGCTAGATTACATCCTCCGAATGGGGGGAGGGGCTGGATTACATACTGTGAACGAGGGGAGGGGTCTGGATTAAATACTGGGAACGAGGAAGGGGCTGAATTTCAAACTGGGAACGAAGGAAGGGGACAAGGTTACATACTTTGAACGAGGGGATGGGTCTTGATTACATACTGTGAACGAGGGCATGGGGGCAGGATTACATACTGGGAACGAGGGGAGGGGCTGGAATACATACTGGGAACGAGGAAGGGGCTGAATTTCAAACTGCGAACGAAGGAAGGGGACAAGGTTACATACTTTGAACGAGGGGATGGGGCTTGATTACATACTGTGAACGAGGGGAGGGGTCTGGATTACATACTGGGAACGAGGGGAGGGGGCTTGATTACATATTTGGACAAGGAAGGAGGCTTGATTACATACTATGAACGATGGCAGGGGGACTAGTTTAAATACTGTGAACGAGGGTAGGATGGCAGGATTACATACTGTGAACAAGGGGAGGGGGTATATTACATACTTGGACCGAGGGAAGGGGGCTTGATTACATATTTGGAAAAGGAAGGGGGCTAGATTACATACTGGGAACGAGTTGAGGGGGCTAGATTACACACTGGGAACAAGGGGAGGGGGCTAGATTACATACTGGGAACAAGGGGAGGGGGCTAGATTATTTAATAGGATCGAAGGGAGGGGGCTGGATTACATACTAGGAACAAAGGGAGGGCGCAAGATTACATACTGGGAACGAGGAGAGGGGGCTGGAATACAAACTGGAAACGAGAAGAGGCGGCTGGATTACATACTGGTAGGGAGGGGAGGGGGCTTGATTACATACTAGGTACGAGGAAGGGAACAAGATTACATACTTGGAACGAGGGGAGAAGGGCTGGATTACATACTGGAAACGAGGGCAGGGGGATGGATTACATACTATGAACGAGTGGAGGGGCTGGAATACATACTGGGAACGAGGAAGGGGCTGAATTTCAAACTGGGGACGAAGGAAGGGGACAAGATTATATACTTTGAACGAGGGGATGGGGCTTGATTACATACTGTGAACGAGGGGAGGGGTCTGGATTACATACTGGGAACGAGGGGAGGGGGCTTGATTACATATTTGGACCAGGAAGGAGGCTAGATTACATACTATGAACGAGGGGAGGGGCTTGAATACATACTGGGAACGAGGAAGGGGCTGAATTTCAAACTGGGAACGAAGGAAGGGGACAAGATTACATACTAGGAATGAGGGGAGGGGGTTGGATTACATACTGGGAACGAGAGAGAAGTTGACGTTATTACCAAATCTTTTACAATTTAAACGTGCAGTTAAAATGTACATTTGCGTGCTTTGCGACAATTATTGAGAAACACTAGTGCAACATGTAAGGATATTGAGTATGAAAAGAATATTATGTACGATAATAGAAACACCATTAACAAGCATATTCGAAAAATTAATTCATGAAAGCAGGACCCGTTCCCTCGTGCTGGTTGGAATGTCAGTGAGCCATTTTCATAAAATAAACGGAAGTCCAGCAGCTTTGCTTGCGATCTATGTATGAACATTTTATTAAGGATAACTTGAATAAGCAAATTGTAACATACAGTTTCAATATCGATTGTAATTTTGTCTGGCACTAATGTTTGGGAAACGTTGACATTTGTGAAGGAGACTTCTAGCTAATCTACGCACACTTAATGTAATTGACTATACAGTTCATTATTATAATTTAAGTTGCATCCAAGACTTACTTTTGGATGAAATAATGTATATCTGAATTCTTTGAACATTTTACAAGGTTATTGTTTCGTCCTAATATGGTTTATCTTTACCTGATGTATTACATATTAATTACTGTATTGTCATTATGTTAGTATGTTGTCATGGATAATTGTTCTGTACAAATATTTATATGTTTTTATTTGTAGTGCAACATTTTAATTACATATTGTGTTAAGTTTATATATTTACATGTAGGCTTACTATAATTGTATTAACATGTAATTTGGCTGTGTATCATTAGTTATTTGTATGACCCTTACGTATATCCTGTCATAAAATGAAAAACATTTGCTTTTCATCTTTTATTTTCCACGTGCTCCCTTTCAGTAAAAAAAGGCAAAAATACTGAGATAAATTGAATATAAATAACTGTATAGCTGTGCACAGATGACTGTTTTTTAAATTCGAAAATGTTTGCTAAACATTATTAGATAGGCGATAGTCCGGAATAGACTTTGATTGAATTGCAGTTATTGTATATAGTGTGTGAAAATTTAATCATTTCATTCTATAATATAAACATCTCGCTAAATAAAGATTGTGTTTGCTTGTTAATAGAGATTTTGTTTGCGTATTATTTCCTATGTGCTCGGTTGTTAATTGATAAATCTACATTGCAATATTTCTAAATGTGAAAATATGTTATATTAAAAATGTACCCTGAACGAAAATAGAAATGAATATATTATTATTCTATTTGATCCAAACACAAAAATGTCGAAAAACGCATTAAAATCGGTCGATAGCGGCGTGTAAAGTGTAGGATGATCACCTGTCCTTCTTCTAAATATTTGCCCCCTATCGGCTGTGACGTCACAAGTTCAACGCCTGTAGCGGTCACCGTCGAAGGAATAGGCGATATCGAGAATAGCCATGGTCATACAGCGTCACAATGCGAATTAGTTTTTGTTTTAGTTTTGAAGAATCAGATTATGCTGAAGATAACATTATGTAGATGATATCCAGTCATATAGAATTTGTCAGATTGTCCAGACAGTGAGATTAATTGAAACCAAAGTTATTTACTGTGGTACCTCTATGGTCAAAAAATACGGAAATATATCAGTGAGAAATGTTTACAAATAACTTCAACGTTGGCGTCTGCAGTTTTTTAATGTCAATATTTTTAATAATGACAAATCGACGACATTGTGTCTTTCCACGGAATTATATTGCTTTCTTATGTTAGGTCGACAATTCAAATAAACAGCAAAATACCGACAGTTACACATTTAATTGTATATAATAAAGTACCTGTGCATGTGATGCTAAATAAGACCACGGACTTATACATTCTAATTTCGTGATTACATTTATCTCAAAAATATAAATGAATTATGAGATTCAAACATTTTTTTGTTTCTACCTATGTTAGGTCGACAATTCAATTCAAATTCAAAATACCGACAGTTACACATTTAATTGTATATAATAAAGTACCTGTGCATGTGATGCTAAATAAGACCACGGACTTATATATTCTAATTTCGTGATTACATTCATCTCAAAAATATAAATGAATTATGAGATTCAAACATTTTTTTGTTTCTACCTATGTTAGGTCGACAATTCAATTCAAATTCAAAATACCGACAGTTACACATTTAATTGTATATAATAAAGTACCTGTGCATGTGATGCTAAATAAGACCACGGACGTATATATTCTAATTTCGTGATTACATTTATCTCAAAAATATAAATGAATTATGAGATTCAAACATTTTTTTGTTTCTACCTATGCATGTACATGTAGCATACACAAGTAATATTATAATTTAACATATCGGTTAAATAATGAAAATCATCTCGATCCACTCCCTTAGCATACTTAGGTGTGCAATTTGTGTACAGGTAAATAGGACTAAACACCTGTGTCCCGTACTGACAGCAGGAGGCCCAAGACACGCCTATATACCTGTGTACAGGTATGACATCAAAGGGATGTCAGCAAGTGGGCAAGGGGGTACCTGAAACTAGTATGTAGATTGCATTTGGTGTAGATGTCAATTTAACAACAATGTCCTCAGTCTAGATAACGGGGATATGTATAAGCAGAGACGTATATATTACATATCTGGTATAAGGATCAACTTCAAGAAAAATATAATTAAATGAAATGCGAAAGCAGACATATATTGTAGTATATACGTCTCTGGCGTAAGTACTGTCACAGAGTCCCATATGCAAACCACATCCAGTACAACTGCATCACTCGACAGATGAAAGTCAGAAACGAGGCAAATACTGCTGGACCATACTATGTACATTATATATCTCATCAGGTGGTTCATTGATACATTACTCATCTGTGTAAGACTTGAACGACAGGTTATCCCTCTGCAGTATTCTTAGAAGTGGTGTGTATATTTTTCATATGCTAAATTCCTTGGATTGCTGCAGTGCGCATACGTTAATTTGACTCAATTTTTAATCAATTGTTTTGTGTTGTTTATGTTGTGATGTTCATCAAATTTTCGAAAGATCAATTTAATAATAAAGAGTATATTATTACAGTCACTGGATTAACCAATTATGTAAAAAAAAAACATATTCATATAGTTTTTCACCGTTTGCTTCCTCAGGAGGAACTAATTTCTTCATTAAAATTGCAAAAAAAATCATCCTCTATATGTAAGTGACGACGGACTTTATACATCATAAGTAGCTAAAAAGCTCACATAACGAACACACGGTCGCAGCTTCCCGGTTTATTCTGAAAGGGCTGTTTTGACAGCGTTAAACTTGTGACGCCGCAGATGTGGGCTATCAATATATCAAGGCGATCGCCGCTGAGCCAATGGTGTGTTTTTTCAGATAAATCACAATTTCTCGGAAACGAAGTCAACTACGACGTTCGCACTTTCTGGACCTTTTATTGTATAATACGAAGTATTTTCATAGCTTAATATAGCAAGACGTTCAGGGTACACTTTGATAGCGTCCCGCTTAAATGTTATTTAACCGTTTAGTTACACTGTAAAACTGAATAGATTGCAAATCTATGACTCATTAAAACACCTTCTATTGTTCAATGTTAAGTTTGTTCGGGAGAGAACGACGATGATTGAAAGTAGCGTAAAGGTTTGTGTCAATAACACTATCTTCATACTTTCAGTGATAAAATAAAAGTGTTGATTACAAGACCATTAATCTTCCAGGAAACTGTCATTAAATGTTATTTTGTCATATTAACTTTATTGGTCGACATAATGTTGAAATAATATCGTGATTACAAAGAATTTACGGAATATAGAATGCGTACAAAGCAGTAATTGCGCAAATTATATCTTCATAATTTAGTAATTACCTCCTCAGTTAGGTGGAGATAAAGGCTTGTATTGGTCGTGTTTACACGAATCGATATAACAGATTCATTCTAGGAACGGTGGAGGGGGCTTTGATTTCATACTGGGAACGAGTGGAGAAGGGCTGGATTATATACTAGGAACGAGGGGAGTAGGGCTGGATTATATACTAGGAAAGATGGGAGGTGGCTGGATTGCATACTAGGAACGAGGGGAGGAGGGCTAGATTAAATACTAGGAACGAGGGGAGAAGGGGGTTGGAGTATATACTAGGAACGGGGTGAGGAGGGCTGGATCACATACTAGGAACGAGGGGAGGAGGGCTGGAGTACATACTGGGAACGGGGGGAGGGGGATAAATTACATACTGGAAACGAGGGCTGGGGTCTGGAGTACATACTGGAAACGAGAGGAGAGGGCTTGATTACATACGGGGAACGATTGGGGGGGT